>NC_142930.1:116070889-116090889 GCF_046866305.1 Octopus bimaculoides | reverse complement strand
TCGGACTCAACGCAGCCCCCTCCTCCTTATGACTCTCCCCTTTACGTCTATGCAACACTTTTCTTTATTTTATATTTTATTTTTTATTTCTTATTTTTATTTTTTACCCACCCACCCCTCGTCCCCTTCACATTATATCCATTATTCTCTTGTTTTTACACACTCACTACATTTTTCCACTTTTTATCTCACCCCTTCCTACACGCACACATACCCACACACAAAAAATACACGCACCCATACACACACATGTAAGCACACCTATCCCCAACACACCACACACACACAACACATATGCATGCACTCACACGCTCAGACTCGCCCACACACACACAACACATATGCATGCACTCACACGCTCAGACTCGCCCACACACTTATACAAACGCACATACACACGCACACTTGCGCATACACACACACGCTAACAATCACGCAAACATACACACACACACACACCCAAGCATACACACCCTTGCACACATAACCCACATATACCCCCATTCACAAATACCTCCCACACACCTGACAACCCATACATACCCCCATTCACACATACCTCACATACCTCCCATACACCTACACACACATCTCCCACACACCCTACATATATACCGCCCACATACATGACAAACATACATGCGCGCCATCACACACACATATAGACGAACGCACATATATACACACACACCCATATATACGCGCACGCCTACATACACAGCCGCATACACATGCACACACAAAATAACACACATACCTGGCACACATCCTTACGCTCTCACACACATACGTACGGACACACATAAACACACACATACACACCTCTCATATACACAAAACCACACACACACACACCCATACACAACACACATACACCTATACACACATGCACACATACACATATACACACATGCACACATACACATATACACACATGCACACACGCACACACACCTCTCACATACACAATACTCACTCACATACATAACACACACGCACGCACGAAAACATACGCAATATACACATACACGCACCCACAAAAAATACACACACACACGCACACGGAAACACACATACAGACACACATAAACACACACACACACCTGTACCTAACACTCACAATCCCCCACACACACGCACATCCACACACATACACACACACGCACACACCCACATATACACACACACGCACACACCCACATATACACACACACGCACCCACCCACATACACACACACACTTCTCACCAACAGTACACACTCACACAGACACGCATACAATCACACACACATGGGCATAAACAACACACGCACATACAATAGCAAACGCACGCACACACACGTACACAGCAACGCACATATACACAACATACACATACACACAAACACACACGCCCGCACAAAAACATACACATACACACACGCGCACATACAAAATACACACACACACGTACACGTACCCAACACCTACAACCCCACACAAACACGAACACACACATACTCAAAAAAACCACCTGTTGACCTTCTACCTCACACTCTATAAGCGTCCACTAACCATCCCTACTACTAATTCCTTCCACTACGTCATACACACACACACACACACAAAAAAAACACACTAACAGATAAACCACCAAACCATGCACACACCACACACACACACACACATAAATACGCACACACACGTTCTGTTATCATACACACACTCGCAGACACTCGCGCACGCACAGATATTCATCTCCCTTTTTCACTCTCCTGTCTTAGAAAGAACTTTTCCCCCACCACCTCCTCTTCCGGTCTTTTCACAATGTAACCTCGTGGGCATCGGTACCATTTTCCTCTTTTTCCGTTCTTCCATTCTCCGAACTTTCCATCTTTCCGACGAAGGGCTACGCCCGAAACGTCATACACTCTCTCTTTCCTTTCCTGAGCGTCCAATAACACTATCCGTATCACGTCCTCACTTTGTTGTTTTTTTGTTATTGTTTTTTTTTGGTGCATCAGCATGGCCGCAGCTCTGAGCTGAAACTTTGAAATGAAATGAAATGAAATATATATATATATAATGGGCTTCTTCCAGTTTCCGATTACCAAATCCACTCACATGGCTTTGGTCGGCCCAAGACTATAGTAGAAGATACTTGCCCAAGGTGCCATGCAGTGGGACTGAACTCGGAACCATGTGTTTGGTAAGCAAGCTGCTTACCACACAGCCACACCTGCACCTATATATATATATGTGTGTGTGTGTGTGTGTGTGTGTGTGTGTGTGTGCGTGTGTGTGTTATAGATAGCTAGATGGATAGGTAGATAGATAAATAGGTAGATAGACAGACAGATATGCATATATTTTGCTGTTTGTATATGTACAAATATGTGTATGTGTGTGTTGCTTCTGTATGTATATGTGAATGTGTATACATAAATGTGTGTGTGTTTGAGTGTAAAAGTGCTTGTGTACACATGGACCTGTGTAAGCGTTTGTGCGTGTGTGTGCGTGTTTTTGTGTATGCATACATATGTATCTGTGTGTGTTTATATGTGTATGCATGTATGTATTATGTAGAGGTGTGTATATATATATAGAGAGAGAGAGAGGTAGATAGAGGGGAGGGAGGGAGGGAAGGAGTAAAGAAATGTGTTGGTGTATGTATGATAAAAAGGCAAATATCTTCCGTTGATTGTTGATACAAATAAAATTAGGCCAAGGGAAGAAGTTGATGTGGTACCAAGGAACTGAGAGGCAGCTGAACTAACAAAATTACCCATGTTTGACCAATTAAATTGTTCGCTTTTACAAGATCAGAGTTGCCAAAGTGGAATGGTTTCACTGAAAAAAAATTACTGGAACTATTTGCCCATAAGTATTAAATTCAAATCTTAAACATGAAGGTGCAGGCTTGGCTGAGTGGTAAGAAACTTGTTCCTCAATCACATGGCTCTGGGTTCAGTCCCACGGTGTGGAACCTTAGACAAATGACTTCTGCTATAGACTCAGGCCAACCAAAGATTTGTGAATGGATTTGGTAGACAGAAACTGAAAGAATCCCATTGTATATATATATATTAAGTTTTAAAATATTTACTCTTTTAATTATTTCAGTCATTTTACTGCGGCCATGCTGGAGTACCGCCTTTAGTCGAGCAAATCAACCCCAGGACTTATTCTTTGGAAGCCTAGTACTTATTCTATCAGTCTCTTTTGCCGAACCGCTAAGTTACGGGGACGTAAACACATCAGCATCAGTTGTCAAGCAATGTTGAGGGGGGGGGGGGGGGACAAACACATACACACAAACACCCACACACATATATATACATATACATATATATACGACAGGCTTCTTTCAGTTTCCGTCTACCAAATTCACTCACAAGGCTTTGGTCGGCCCGAGGCTACAGTAGAAGACACTAGCCCAATGTGCCACATAGTGGGACTGAACCCGGAACCATGTGGATGGTAGGCAAGCTACTTACCACACAGCCACTCCTACGCCTATATTATTTATTTAATCAAAATATGATCCTTGTTCATTTATGACCTTCATCCAACGTTCCTCTAAAGCATATATTCCATCTTCAAAGAATTTGTCAACTTTTACACTGATAAACTGTTTGAATGCTTCAATTACTTCTTCCTTATTTAAGAATGTTTTATTGCGTATACCAAACTCAAAGTGTTTCCATATAAGATAATCAGTAGGAGAAATACCAGGATGTGCCAAAATCTCATAATTCAGGCTTTGCAACTTTTGGACCGTAGCTTGAGGAGTGCGAGGACGTGCATTATCATGAAGCAAAATTGGGTCATCTCTATTCACTAATTTGGGTTGCTTCTCTTTTAATTTTTCATGCATACAATCGTTTTCCTGACAATAGGATGTTGCTGTTACAGTTTTTCCTTGTTGCAAAAATGAATAATGAATAACCCCCTTTGTTGACCACCATACAGTGACCATCAACTTTTTGGTGTGCAATGGAGGTTTTGGTCAGTGTTTGGGTGACCCTCCTGCATCTAACTTTTGTCCTGTCCTGCTCTTATCAAAGAGTATCCATTTCTCATCACACGTAATGAGTCAATACAAAAATAGTTCTCTTTCCAAACAAGAAATCAACATGGAACGCACTGTAAGGCGCCTGCTTCTTCGAATCTCATTTAGTTGATGGAGAACAAACTTTTCCATCTTTTCAACTTTTCTAATTTTCTTCAAGTGTTAAGAAGCAATTGCAGGAGATGTCTGGAGCTATGATCCAAATTTTTCGGACCGTTGTTCTTGGATTTCGTTAAACCAAAGCATTCAATTCATCATGTCGAATAACTGATTTTGGCCTCTCTCTTGGTTCATTTTTAAGGCTTTCATTTCGTGAACGAAATCTTTGAAACCATCTCTGAACAGTTCTAATGCCAACGGAATCATTACTAAAAAACCACTTGATGTTTCGTAGAGCTTCAGGGGCAGAATGACCCAACTTGTATTCGTACTAGTTATGTTCCTAACACTAGCTTAATGATAACTAAGTTATTTCACTAAATTCTTTGTTATATTTAAAATTATTGAAAGAAACAGAACATTTCAACAGAACTATATTAACAAAGGGGTTAAGCCAATTTCTTATAGACTAATGATACATGAATAGCAATAAATATATAGCATATTTAAGATGGAAAGATGGAAAGCAAATATGAGTGGAAGGATTTAGTCAATACTGTCACTTCCAGGAGTTGTAAAAATAAATAAAGACCCTTCCTGAGTCATATAGGCTCAAAGGGCTGGTTCCCCAGTTTCCTTAGCGTATATAATCTCCACATGGAGGGGATGCTAGTCCATTGCAGGGTTACTCATTTTCCTCAGCTAAATACACTGAAACAACATGAAATGAAGTGCTTTGCTCAAGAACACAATGTGGCGCCTGGTCCAGGAATCGAAATCATAATCTTATGATCATGATTCGAACACCTTAACCACTATGCCATGTACCTCCACCCCAGGAGTTGACTGGTACTTTATGTTATCAACCCTAAAGGAAAGAAAAGCAAAGCAAGCCTTTACAATATTCATTCTGGTTATTCTGTCAGCTTTCCCCACTCATTTTTCTTTCTTTAATAATAAATGGATTAGCGTAAAAAAGGTATTTTGAATCAAACTAAGAAGTGTAGTAAGAAGTTTGCTTCCTAACCACATAGTTCCAGGTTCAGTCCTACTCTGTGTCACCTTGGGCTAGTGTCTTCAACTATAGCCTCAGGCCAATCAAAGTCTTGTGAGTGGATTTAATTGATGGCAACTGAAAGAAGCCCATCATATATATATATACATGTGTGTGCGTGTGTGCATGTGTGTGTGTATTTGTCTCCCACTGCCACTTGACAACCGGTGTTGGTGTGTTTACATTCCTCTAACTTAACAGTTCAGCTTTAAAAAACTGATGAAATTAGTACTTGGCTTCAAATAAGAATAAATTCTGAAGTTGATACATTTGATTAGAAATTCTCCAAGGTGGTGCCCCAGCATGGCCACGATTTATTAACTGAAACAGGTGAAAGACAAAAGATACTGAATTATAAGGGTGAATTTAAGACTCTTCTGCATTCGTGTCTGTTATTTATGATACTTCAAGAAACTAGATGTTAAATAATACGACCAAAAGAAGTTAAATCATTACAACCGTTGTAGCAACACATATATTACATTAAATCTCTGTTATAACCACAAGAAGACAGTATAACAAATTTTATGTTCTCAATGTATAAACCTCTGCCAAGTGGTCACCATAAATTCCTGCCAAAGAAGAGCTAACTAGCACTACTCAACAACATTGTTGCAACATTCTCTTCATGTTTAAAGAAAATTGTGATTAATGATAATCAGCTTATCTCTCACACTAGAGACTTTTGAGAAGTTCTAAACCATTATTTTAAACCATCAAATTAGATTCAGTTACTAACATGACAAATACCTGGGAAAATATTACGTAATACAGTTCAATTGTCTTTATAACTATTTGTTTACTGTCAATGTTAAGAATAATAAGGACACCCGGCTTTAGTATTATCACTTTTGTTAAGCTATTTTTCTCTTGAAACATACTCCTTTGTCAATTAATTTTCAAAATAAGGAAGAATTTAGTAAAATAACATTGTCATTATTAAGCTGGTATTTGGAATAACTTGACACAAAATTTATTGGAAGGATTTTATTTCGATGACTTTAAACTTTTGTTCGTAAATTTCTTTTCAAATACACTGCCATTGTTTCAATTAATTTTTAAAATAAGGAAGAATTTAGCGAAATAATATTGTCGTTAAGATGGTAGTTGGAAGAACTTTACACAAAATTTATTGGAAGGATTTTATTTTAGATGACTTTAACATTTTTGTTTGTCAATTTCTTTTAAAATATACTGCTTTTGTTTCAATTAATTCTTAAAATAATGAATTTAGTAAAATAACATTGTCAGTATAAGCTTGGATTTGGAATAACCTAACAAAATTTTAATGGAAGGTTTTTTTTTATTTAGTTGATTTTAACCTTTCTGCCGCCATATTTCTTTTGGAATACACCGTGTTTGTTTCAATTAGTTTTAAAATAATGAAAGATTTAGCAAAATAATTTTGTCATCAATAAACTGGTGTTTAGAAAATAAATTAACATGAAATTTTGATTAAAGGTTTAATTTAGATCACTTTAACAGTTCTTTGCCATATTTCTGCTGAAATACGCTGCCTTTCTTTCAATTAATTTTTAAAATAATGAAGAATAAGTGCTGGAGTGGCTGTGTGGTAAGTAGCTTGCTTACCAACCACATGGTTACAGGTTCAGTCCCACTGTGTGGCACCTTGGGCAAGTGTCTTCTATTATAGCCTTGGGCCGACCAAAGCCTTGTGAGTAGATTCGGTAGATGGAAACTGAAAGAAGCCCATCGTATATATGTATATGTATGTATATGTATGTGTTTGTATTCTGTGTTTGCCCCCCCCCAAACATCGCTTGACAACCGATGGTGGTGTGTTTATGTCCCCGTAACTTAGCGGTTCGGCAAAAGAGACCAATAGAATAAGTACTAGGCTTACAAAGAATAAGTCCTGGAGTCGATTTGCTCGACTAAATGCTGTGCTCCAGCATGCAACCGTCAAATGACTGAAACAAGTAAAAGAGTAATTGAGTAAAATTACTTCATCATTTTTAAGCCAATGTAAGGCAGCAGGCTAGCAGAATCGTTGGCACTGTCATGGTATTAGCTGTCAGAAGCGAAAGTAGAAAAATCTAAACAAGGAATGTTACTGCTGGTTTGAGTTGAAATCTGTTTCTTTGGCTACTGACTGGCCGGAGCTATCTATCTATCTTTCTATCTATCTATCTATCTATCTATCTATCTGTCTGTCTGTCTGTCTATCTCTCCATCACTCGTCCACCTTCGTTTGTTTCCGTAGAATTTATCAAATTAGAAAAAAAACTTTTTGGCTACTTCCATCATGCTAGCTCCACACGAGGGGCATATTTTTGGGGTATTTAAAAGTCCATGTCTCTTAAGCCAATTAATACTATTTTCTGTTGTAGCGGTGGCGATGGCAATATCGCGGTGATTAATTCCAACTTTGGATTACGCGTGGTGGTGGTGGTGGTGGTGGTCATTGGTAGTGCTGATTGGTGTATGTGATTTGTTTTTAAAAACAATAATGAATAATGCAAAAATATATTTATTTATAAAGTTTAAACTGAATTTCATTTGTTTAAATTCTACGAGGGAGAGACAGAGAGAGACAGACAGACAGACAGACAGCTTCGGCCAGTCAGTAGCCAAAGAAACAGATTTCAACTCAAACCAGCAGTAACATTCCTTGTTTGGATTTTTCTACTTTCATTTCTGACAGCTAATACCATGACAGTGCCGAATCGTTAGCATATCAGGCAAAATGCTTTGCAGCATTTCATCCATCTTTATATTCTGAGATGGTGGAGGCGCAATGGCCCAGTGGTTAGGGCAGCGGACTCGCGGTCATAGGTCGCGGTTTCGATTACCAGACCGGGCGTTGTGAATGTTTATTGAGCGAAAACACCTAAAGCTCCACGAGGCTCCGGCAGGGCATGGTGACGAACCCTGCTGTACTTTTTCACCACAACTTTCTCTCACTCTTACTTCCTGTTTCTGTTGTGCCTGTAATTCAAAGGGTCAGCCTTGTCACAGTCTGTGTCACGCTGGATATCCCCGAGAACTATGTTTAGGGTACACATGTCTGTGGAGTGTTCAGCCACTTGCACGTTAATTTCACGAGAAGGCTGTTCCGCTGATCAGATCAACTGGAACCCTCGACGACGTAAGCGACGGTTTGCCAACAATATTCTGAGATCAAATTCCACCAAGGTCAACTTTGCTTTCATCCTTTCAGGGTCACTAAAATGAGTATCAGCTGAACAGTAGGGTTCATTTAATTGACCAGCACCATACAACAAAATTTCAGGCCTTGTGTCTATACTAGATAAAGTGGTGCTTGGAATACAATAATGTTAAAATTTGATGGAATTGTTTAAAATAGTGAGTTTGTGTTGTAGAAACAGGGGCAGTCTCAGATGGTTAATTTTATCACTGAATACACAAATACAGACAACCTTTTCTTTCTTTATTCTTATTTAACGATAAACAATAAACTTCGCCCTTTCAAAGCCTGGCCAGGCTCATGGGCCCGGTTTCCCGGTTTCTATGGCGTATGTGTTCCCCTCCCCCAGCTGGACGGGACGCCAGTCCATCGCAGCATTACTCAAGAAACAGGAAGAAGGAGTGAGAGAAAGTTGGGGTGAAAGAGTACAACAGGGGTCGCCACTACCCCCTGCCGGAGCCTGGTGGAACTTGGGTGTTTCGCTCAATAAACACACACAACGCCTGGTCTGGGAATCAAAACCGCGATCCTCCGACCGCGAGTCCGCTGCCCTAACCACTGGGCCATTGCGCCTCCACTTTATTCTTATTTACTCTTAATAATTGTTGCACATAGCGCAAAGTGTACAAAACCAGGTCTAAATATATAATGGATTTATTGCACTAGTTATGACTGAAATATAAAATATACCAAAGTAAAATTTCTTACTGTGTTTTCGTATTTGGTTTGTAAGATTCTTGATATGAACTCATATGCTGAAACAGATTTTGTTGTATCTTGGGAGGATCTTTATGCCAATAATAAACACATGCACCGGTTCAATTTCACTTCGTTATTATTCGTCAATGTGTTAACTATTTAACCAAATAACTGATCAGTTACTTGATTAATCATTTGGTTAATCGATTAATCAATGATGTTTGTCAGAGTCCTTCCATTGCTATTCTCAACTTCATCAATGGCACACCCTCTTTCCCCCATACCTGAGGCACACCTGGAGTAGAGCAAGCATGTCATTGATGAGGTTGTGAATGGTGACAAAACAACTGTGACAAAAATAATTGATTAACCGAACAATTAATCAAACAACGAATTAGTTAATTGGTTAAATAGTCAACCAATTGACAAATTATCCTTTCTAAAATAGGTACAAGGCCTGTATTTTGGGGGAAGAGGTAGTTGATTACATCGTCCCCAGTACTTGATTGGTATTTATTTTATTAACCCTAAAGGGACGAAAGACAAAGATGAACTCTGCAGAATTTGAACTTAGGACGTAAAGACAAGCAAAATGCTGCTAAACATTTTGTCCGGCATGTTTTTTTTAATTTCACCAGTTTGTCACCTTCCAGTTGACAAATAATGAAAGAAGTGAAACAGAATCAGACATCATCACCATCATCGTTTCACGTCCACTTTCCATGCTGGCATGGGTTGGACGGTTTGACTGAGGACTGGTGAACCAGATGGCTGCACCAGGCTCAATTTGATCTGGCAAAGTTTCTACAGCCGGATGCCCTTCCTAATGCCAACCACTCCGAGAGTGTAGTGGGTGCTTTTATATGCCACCGGCATGAGGGCCAGTCAGAAGGTTCTGGCAACAACCACGCTCAAAAGGTGTTTCTATGTGCCACCTGCATGGGAGCCAGTTTGGCAGCACTGACAATGACTACGCTCGAATGTTGCTTTTCACGTACCACCAGCACATGTGCTGGTAAAGCGACGCTGACAACGATCACGCTCAAATGATGCCTTTCACGTGTCACCAGCATGGGAGCCAATCCGTGGCCCTGGCAACGATCATGCTCGGATGCACTTTTAACGTTCCACTGGCACGATGGCCAATCAGGCAGCACTGTCATCGACCACGTCAGCGATTTTGATTTGTTTACATTTGCCTCAGTGCATGTGTTTATCATTGGCATAGTGACCCTCCCAAGATACAACAACAAAAATGTTATTACTGATTTGTTACATTATTATCCTTTCAATTGTCAGTTAATCAATGCTATCTGTGCTGAGATCTGTTGATGTATTTTAGACCATTAACAATCAACTTAACAGTCTGGCTTAGTCTGTATAGTTAATGAATATTGAGGGTCACGCATCCATCTCTTCATCTTGACCTTTTTATGATATATTTGTTATTGTACACAGTATTGTAAGCATCATATATTTATATGCTGAGTATCAGGTCTAAGGATTTTTCTTTTAACACAGTGACACATACAGTATTTAGCTTGCTTACAAATTCGCAAATACAGTTAGTTATATTCGTCTATGTACATAATATTATAGATTTCTTATTATTGACTTCTTATCAAAGAACTGCACAATAGTCTCTGTGAACTACAAAATATTACTAAAGAGTTCACCTGCGATGACCTGGTCATTGATATTTAAATGCATTCTTCGTGATTCCAATCACAACCAAGAAAAGAAGGACAAGATAGGAAGAAAACAGGGGGGCAATTTTGGTTAACATCTGATTCAATTTGAAGTAGATCAATGGTAATCACTTGTGATTATGGCCAATTATTATTGAAAATGGAGTCCAAAGTTAACACTTTTAAGTCTATATTTGCCAGCAGTATGTGTATCAGCTACAATATTGCTTCTGTCGTTCATTATACATCATCACCTCGATGGACAAACTAATGTAACCAGAAGAAAATTAGATTAAGATTTAGATGTGGCTCGGCTTTTCTACCCCTTTTTGATTGATCTAGGCTTCACTTGTACATGACATTTCAAATAATGAAAGTGACTTGGAGCTTAAAAGGCTTGCATAACCTCAAAGCAAGTTGATAGCTACATGACCAGTAGTTAGAAGCTTTCTCAGTACTGCAGTCAGAAATTATGGTAATAAATCTGTTTTCTTGGTCTTTAAACATTGCAAAAGCATACGAGGGTGGTTGTGATGACGACGACGTTGATGATGATGATGATGATGTGGGATTTTTATTTATTTTAGTGAGGAATACATGATGAGATGATGGTGATGATGATGATGATGATGATGGTGGTGATGATGATTATGATGATGATGATTATGATGATGATGGTGGTGGTGGTGGTGGTAATGGCGAGGGGTGGGGTAATGCTGATGATGATGATGATTGATAAAGACGATGATGGTGGTGGTGGTAATGGTGGTGATGATGATGATGATGATGATGGTGGTGGTGGTAATGGTGGTGATGATGATGATGATGATGATGATGATGATGACGATGATGATGATTAATAAAGACGATGATGATGGCGATTGATAAAAACGATGGCCTTGATGATGATGATGATGATGATGATGGTGGTGGTGGTGGTGGTGATGATGGTGGTGGGGATGATGATGACGATGAGAAGGATTTACAAGGATTGTTTCATAAGAGTTTTTCAAGTAGGAGTTAAAATTATCTGAAGAAGAATTCACTGCTAGAGTATACATACAAGCAAATTAACTATTCAATACCCTAACTAGACATATGTGCATACGTGCATACGTGCATATGTGCATACGTGCATATGTGCGTATGTGTATATGCGTGTATGGGTGTGCACATGTGTTTCTGTTGTTAAATATATGAGTCAAGAGACATTTAACCAGTTATGTGTTGATTTTATCATGTTTTCAATTCGAGCTCAACGTCAAACATTAGCTTGAAGACCCTCAAATTATGCATTGACAAAAGAAGGACTGTATTATGTGTTTATTTATGTGAGTGTGTGTATGTATTTGTGTGTGTATACCACCTTTCAAATGTCTCTCTGAAGCCCCTCATCTGCCATCTCAGCCACAGCCTATAATCATTGGCATTTCTTACATAGATATTACACATATTTTCTAAGGAAAGACTTTACTTTCCCTTGTTATCTTCCTCCTTCCTGGGTCTTATGGAATTTTCGTATTTTTTTTTTTTTACTCTTCCTTAATCCTGTGACTTGCTGTTTCCTCGTGCAAATAAGATACTGTATATAAAACATATACACAGACATGCAGGAAGTAAATAGACTCCTTTAATTTTCGGAATCTTTATTTTCGAAATTATTATTGATTGAAGGAGAGATTTTCTTCTAGTTGCTCGTCCATAATACCCAAGCTTATGCAGATATGTAACACATGTTCTTGAACTAACTTCTAGCTGTTTCGCAATGTCAGAAGCCTTTGAACGGAGTTCATTTTCCACAATTCTCTTCAAACAGTGAAGCTTTCTTTCCAAGGGCCCAGGTCGGCCGGGACGAGAATCTGTTGATTCTTTTACTTGCACTATAATTCTATTAACAGTAGCAAGAGGAATTTGAAGATTTTCGGCAATTTTCTGCTGGCTAAGACCAGCCTCAGATTGCCCAACAATACGACCTCTTTGAAGATCTGACAGTTGTGCTGAATTTTTTGTGCGTGGCATGGTTACTCTTCGCAAAAGTTTAATATAATAGCACCTACAATGAAAAAGAATAATTGCACTGTAAATTCTACACCGCTGAAAACATATTAAGACGCTTAGATGAGGAATTTTGAAAATTAAAGGTGTCTATTTACTTCCTGCATGTCTGTGTATATATACGTATATTATTTATTTGGGCAAAACACTTCTTAAGTTCTCAACTAATTCAAATGCACCAGGCTAACAAAAGGTGTTTTTGATTGGTATAGAGCTTGGCAACCGATGCTGGTGTGTTTATGTCCCCGCAACTTAGTGGTTCGGCAAAAAGAGAACGATAGAATAAGTACTAGGCTTACAAAGAATAAGTCCTGGGGTCGATTAGCTCAACTAAAGGCGGTGCTCCAGCATGGCCACAGTCAAATGACTGAAACAAGTAAAAGAGTATATATGAACAATAAATTAAATAACAGATGATGGATACACATCATTTCGTTACAGCTGTAATGAAATCACACATATTCATTGTTTATTTATTTTATTTGTTCATCATACACCTCACTGGAATCCCAACCCATCAGATATTCTGGAGTATACCAAATACCATACAACCAATACAACCTACACTTTTGGATCAGCCCATAGGCTATCAATATATTCATAAGGGCTAAATTCTCTGTATACATAACCTGAATATTTCACTACATGTACTTCAGCACCCAGTATATTTATTCAACTAAAGGAGCTGTTTACGAGGTAATTCGACCCACTTGAAGCCTTAATATCGTACTACCAAATCCACAAGTTCTTTTTATTCTTTCTCTTTTTCATTCTCTCTCTGTTTATTTCTTCGTTTTCCTTTCTGTTGAAGAGCATAGACTCGAAATGTAAAGGACTTTCTCACGTTCCCAAGCATCAAACTAATACACCTGCTTGTTGTTTATACATCTGTCTTCATCTTTTGTTTTTCTGTAAATTTATATATATATATATATATATATATATATATATATATATATATATATATATATATATATATATATGTTATAAATTAACTACCAACAAAAATAATTGGTAAGCTAACTCAAAAAATCATCACCAAAATAGCAGAAAAAAACGGCAGTGAAGGTATGCAGACTCTTCAGGAATCGATCCTTTTGGTTATATTAATAATAATAAAGGAGTTACGACGCAAAAACGTATAAATTCAAATGAACATATTTATCTTCTTCAATATATATTTCAGTATAAAGAATTCATTAAGAGGCTTGAATCAAAATTTCTTTGCACATCATTCAAGAATAAATATAACATCAGAAAAAATACATTCCGTTTAAAAACACAAACCGTTCGTGGCGAAAAAATTTCACAATTACAAAAACCGAACAAAATTTTTAAAGTTTTAGCAAAAAGAACGCTATTACCTATATACATATATATATATATATATACATATACATATATACACACACATACAAAACATCACACACACATATACACACATACACACATATATATATATATACACATATACATACATAAACATACATATATGTACATATACATACATATACATATATATATACATATACATATATATAAATATGTATACACATACACACACACATCCATACATACATACATATATATATACACACATATACACATACATATATACACACATACAAAACATTATCCACACACATATATATATATACACACACACACACACACACACATATATATATATATATATATATATATATATATATATATATATATATATATACATACATACATATAAGTTTATATACACATATACATACATACACACATACAAATACATACACATACCCATATACATATATCCACACACATACACACATACATACACATATATACACACATTTTTCGACGTATACCTATGCATATGTATATACACTTGCACATGTATATGAACATATATATATATATATATATATATATATATATATATATATATATATATATATAACATAAATAATATATAATTATATGCATATATCCATACGTATATGTACATACCGACATCTATATGTATACATACAAGCATATATGGGTACAGGATATCACAAAACACGTTAAACACAATGAGAAACGAAAACATAAAGACGAAGACAGAAAACGAACTTGTTTTCGAACAACGCAAAAAACAGAGAAACGAGGCATGCAACATAAAGAATATTACCCTTCCTCAGTTGTCCCTGCTCCATCTACTCCACGTTTCGAAGTGTGTGTGTGTGTGTGTGTGTGTGTGTGTGTGTGTGTGTATGCATTGCACTTCTTCCGCTGTGAGTGTTTTGTCAGTACACTTATTAGGGAAATATTAATCTGTTTGGTATTCAACTCCATTTGAAAATATGATAAGATCAACATGAAATTGGTTAAATATATCTCAACTCATATGCTTAATGACAGAAACATACATAGACACAAGCACTTACACATATGTAAACACACACACACACACACACACACACATAAACACCCAAACGCACACACGCACGCACACACACACACACACATACACAGACACACACAAACATACATCAACTTATAGCTTTATCGACTGGCTAATTTATTTTTGTATATACTTTGTTATTATTAACGTTAGCAAGTTCTTCATCAGATACATTAACCCCCACTTTAAAAACTCCTTTTATCCAAACATCCTTCTCGTCGTCGTCGTCACCACCATCATCATCATCATCATCATCATCATTATCTCAATATGCAGCCTTTACAAAATAAATATAATCTTGATCATTATCACCCCCATCACCATATGTTTTCCAATATTAAAGACCAAGTAAAGATATTTATTACAATAATTTCTATCTGCTGCACTCAACAAACCAATTCAACTTGCTGGTTTTGTATAAATAGCTATCAGATCTCTCTCTCTCTGTCTCTCATTCTCTCTCTCTCTCACTTTATATATATATATATATATTTATATATATATATAATATAAATAATATAAGTATATATATATATATATATATATATATATATATACTTATATTATTTATATTATATATATATATTTATATATATTTATATATATATATATATATATATATATATATATATATATATATATATATATATATATATATATATATATATATATATATATATATATATATATATATATATATATATATATATATATATATATATATATATATATATATATATATATATATATATATATATATATATATATATATATATATATATATATATATATATATATATATATATATATATATATATATATATATATATATATATATATATATATATATATATATATATATATATATATATATATAGGCATAGGAGTGGCTGTGTGGTAAGTAGCTTGCTTACCAACCACATGGTTCCGGGTTCAGTCCCACTGTGTGGCATCTTGAACAAGTGTCGTCTACTATAGCCTCAGGCTGACCAAAGCCTTGTGAGTGGATATGGTAGACAGAGGCACTAGCAACGACCACACTCGAGTCTGGCAGTACTGGCAACCAAATACCTCAGCTAGTATAATATAAGAGGAACAAGCTCAGAGTGTGCAAAAATGAGGATTTACTATACTTAGTTGATGGTGTATAACATGCATAATATGGTTTGTTGAGATCATTCATGGCCTAATGAGATGATTACAGGAGTGCTACTCAACCATGTTTTACCTATGGGTCCATTTGATTCCTGTTTTACTTGGTTGAACCCTCCTAACCATTAAATGCTTTGAAAATCATATTTTATTTTAATAAATAAATAAATATATTATTATGAATTGTTTAAAAGGATTGTTAAAATATTTTGTGCCTTGCAAATGTCTAACCAATTTACAACAGATATATTTTACCAAAATCTTATATCGATTTCCACCAAGAATCATATGGACCTGGTTGAGAACCACTTTACACTTTAAGTGTTAAGTGTAAATTTAACACATATGTTGTCTATAAGGGGAATTTCATCTCTTCAGATATCTTGAATCTATCTTAAGGAATTGCCTTTGCAAACATATTTTCATAAAGAAAACTATCTTTTGCACAAATCATCAAGCTCAGAAATTTTTGGGCAGAAAACATGAGATTCATTGAAATTATACTCACTTCCCCACCTTCCATAAAAAATAAATTTTACTTGTTTATTTGGTGAATAAAAAACACAAATTTTGATTGAGAAAAACACTAACTTCTGACAAGATGACTATTTACACTTTCATGGGACCAGGAAAATGAAAATGTGCCAATATTTCTTATTAAAAAAATAAATTATGTATGGAGGAAACAAAATGACTACTTATTTGAATGCTTTGAAAAAAGAAAATGAAACAAAAATATATATCAAAATATCAATCTCTCTCCCATGTCTTTTCTCTCTCTCTCTCTCTCTCTGTAAATATGCATGTGTATGTGTATGGATGATTGTGTGTGTATTTGTGTGTGTGTGTGTGTGTGTGTGTGTGTGTGTGTGTGTCTGTGTGTGTGTGTGTATTATTGTGGTGGCAGGGAAGAAGAGGTCCTAACCTTGATATATTGAAATATAAAGTAAAATTACAAACAATTAACTTATATTATTTCTAATAAGTTGCATTGTTTTGGCTTTAAAAAAGAAACTGATAACATCTAAACACACACACACACACACACACACACACACACACACACACACACATACACACACACACACACACACACACACACACACACACACACACACACACACATATATATATATATATATATATATATATACATATATACTAGTAAGATAACAGGGTAATGCCATTAATAAGAGAGGTAGGAAAGAAGATGAGAAGAAATAGAATAAAATAGAATAAAATAAAACAGCATAAGATTCAATAAAGTAGGAAATGAAAGAAAAGAAAATAAAGTGAAACAATATTGAATTGTATTCTGTATTGTTTCTCTTTTTTTATAGACTTCATAGAGTACAAGAAGTACAAAGGGGTTTAAGTTTCTGTAATAGGTTGGGGAATAGAAACTTCTTTTTTAATTACTAAACTTCAAACTCCAACCATTTTGCTTGACATACGCCAACACATACACACACGCACACACACACACACACATATATACACACACACACAAATATTCTTTTTTATTCTAGATACAAGGCCCGAAATTTTTGGAGAGGAGGCTAGTTGATTAGATCAATCCCAGTATGCAACTGGTACTTAATTTATCGATCCCAGAAGGATGAAAGGCAAAGTCAACCTCGGTGGAATTTGAACTCAGAACATAAAGACAGACGGAATACCGCCAAGCATTTTACCTGGTGGGCTAACGTTTCTGCCACCTCACCACCTCACCACCTCCCAAATCCATCTATCCCAAATCAATGGGACTGAACCTGGAAGCATGTGGTAGGGAAGCAAACATCTTAATCACACCACCACATCCATGCCTATGCAATATTATTCAAAATATATTTATTAAGGCGGTGAGCTGGCAGAATCGTTAGCATGCCGGGCAAAATGCTTAGCAGTATTTCATCTGCCATTACAGTCTGAGTTCAAACTCCACCAAGATCGACTGCCTTTCATCCTTTCGGGGTAGATTAAATAAGCACCAGTTATGCACTGGGGTCGATGTAATCGACTTAAACCCTTTGTCTGTCCTTGTTTGTATCCTCTATGTCTAGCCCCTTGTGGGCAATAAAGAAATAAATATTATTCAAAATATACTTATAGGTACAGGAGTGGTTGTGTGGTAAGTAGCTTGCTTACCAACCACATGGTTCCGAGTTCAATCCCACTGCGTGAAACCTTGGGCAAGTGTCTTCTACTATAGCCTCGGGCTATAGTAGAGTGGATTTAGTAGACGGAAACTGACAGAAGCCCGTCGTATATATATATATGTATCTATATATATGTATATATATATATATATATATATATATATATATATATATATATATATATATATATATGTGTGTGTGTGTGTGTGTGTGTATGTTTGTGTGTCTGTGTTTGTCTCCCCCAAGATCGCTTGACGACCGATGCTGGTGTGTTTACGTCCCCGTAACATAGTGGTTCAGCAAAAAGAGACCGATAGAATAAGTACTAGGCTTACTAAGAATAAGTCCTGGGGTCGATTTGCTCGACTAAAGGCAGTGCTCCAGCATGGCTGCAGTCAAAATGACTGAAACAAGTAAAAGAATAAAAGAAAATCCCTTGGAATATTTGTTCTGTCTCTTTAGGTTTTTGACTTCAAATTCTACAAAGATGAACTTTGCCTTTTAATCTTCTGGGATCTGATAACATAAAGTGCCAATTCTGAGTGGTTGACTGGCAGTGATGTTAAAATATTGGACAAAATTCTTTATGGATATTTTTCCAGTATTTCATGTTCTGAGTAACCAGGCAGGTGTAACAAACTTGTTTGTATGTAACCAATATGATGGTGTTATGCAAAATTACATTGGCAGGAGAGCAACAGAAAAATAAGAGGATATAACATTTGGAATTCACAATACAGTTCTATGGAAAATACACAGAAGTCTGTCAAAGAATTAATCAGATACCATTTGTTGACATGACTGCAAGGGAAAGGAAAATGAATACATCTATATTCATATTTTGCAACAATACCGAATCATGTGACAAATATTGAAGTCAACCAGCAGACAAACAGCTGATAGAAATTTTTAATTGGTGAAAATATTTAGAGAAGATAATTAATTACATATCATCAATTTGTCAACACAGCACTGTCAACATCATCATTATCGTCGTTGTCGTTGTCGTCATCATCGTCAGCGGCATCTCCATTATCTCCATCATTGTTGTCCCCTCTTTCCCATGCTCCTCCTCCTCCTTGTCATGCTAATCGCCATCATCAACATTATTACCAGTGGACAATCAGTGATTTTTGTTAGCATTACTACAATCGTCATCGTTGTCGTCATCATCAGCAGCAGCATCGTCATTAGCAACAGCATCATCATCATCATCATCATCATAATCATCATCATCATCATCATCACCGTTATCATTACCATTGTCATCATTGTTATTGGTCTCATCAAATCATCACTGTCATTGTCATCATCATCATCATCATTGTCGTTGTCATCATAAATGCAACTACTTTCATTTATTTCTCTTTGAATTCATATGTTTAATATTCTAAACTTAATTCATTATCTCCCCCCCCACCCAACCGCAAAAAA
>NC_142930.1:116028389-116065889 GCF_046866305.1 Octopus bimaculoides | reverse complement strand
ATGGTGATGGACTGACCAAAGCCTTGGAAAAGGATTTGATAGATACAATCTAAATGTAGCCTGTTTTATATATACCCAATCATACTTCACACTACATCATTAATTAGTTCGAGAGAATACCACTTAAGTAGAAATAACCATTATTTAAATGTATATACATGTAATAATTAAAACTTAGGCTACCCTAGGTTGTTTCTATGTTAGCCTAAGAATTCAGTAAATTGTAAGGCAAGCTTAGGCTGTTTTTATATTAGAAACAAATAATTTCAAACGCTGTACTGTTGCCTACCTGATGGCTGACATCGGTGTTACTTGTTGAGGCTGGTGCTGGAGGATGCAGATGAGATTACACACTAGATGTCAACGGTTGGGGATTGTCAGCTGACTCCTGTTATGATGGTGTAGATCGTTGTGTGAACATGTCTAAAGTTCCTTGAATTGTCTTTTTCTTCTTCTCTTCAAGGATTGGTAATAAAGTGCAACAGTATCTTGACAACACACCAATATTTTTACAAAACGTTGTGCATTGGGATCCATTTCCTCAAATAAAACAAGACATTTATCTAAATGAAAAAATGCCTCTTGCATTTTCTTCAGCGTAAAACAACGAGGCTTGGAATCAACGATGCATACTGTATTTCAACATTAATTTTAATATCCTATACAGATTATATGCTTCTATTGCTCTTTTATTTATTTCCCGGAGATAAATACGAACGTAACCAATCGATACAACCATGAACTACAGTATGGTATGAACATTATTGCTGTTTTGCCAGGCGACGTCAATTAATTCTATATTTAATATTTATTTAATAACGTGGTTAATGCCAGTACCCACTGACTGGCTCCCGTGCTGGTGGTGGCACATAAAAAGCACTATCTGAACGTGATCGATGCCAGGCCCACCTGACAGCCTCCTGTGCTGGTCACATGTAAAAAGCACCCACTACACTCTCGGAATGGTCGGTGTAGTCAAGCGATGTTGGGGGGACAAACACAGCCACACAAACATATATACAGGCATACATACATACATATATATATATATATATATATATATATATATATATATATATATATATATATATATATATATATATACACACACATATATATATATATATATACATATATATGACGGGCTTCTTTCAGTTTCTGTCTACCAAATCCACTCACAAGGCTATAGTAGAAGACACTTGCCCAAGGTGCCATGCAGTAGGACTGAACCCAGAACTATGTGGTTAGTAAGCAAGCTACTTACCACACAGCCATTCCATGTATGTGTGTGTGTGTGTGTGTGTGTGTGTGTGTGTGTGTGTGTGTGTATGTGAAGGTGCAATTTCATTCTTAAGTTTGTATCTTATCCATCTCAGTCATTACAATTCTGATTTTCTGAAATATTAATTTATTTTAACTTTCTAAATTTTGACACATTTAAAATCTTTATAGCATTATTGTTATACATTTTTTTAAAAACTCTTTTTTTTCTTTTTCCATCTCTCTTGGCTTTCAGTGACTGTCCTGGAATTGAAACACATTTTACTTGAAAAACACAAATGCCAGTCTGTCGCTCTGGTCTGCATTTTAATTACCTTGATGACAAAAAAAAAAAAAAATTGCAAATACAAACAAAGAGAGAAAAGAAACAAGTCAGAAATGGAAAGTGGGGGGGGGGGTTCATAAATAAATAAAAAAAAAGAAAAAGTAAAACAACAAATTCTTAAAAAGTGCCAGAGAATAATCCAAAAATATAATTTCTTTTATATCAGCAAGGCTTTGTGCGATAAATTGCTAGTGAGGATCCAGGAACCTTGATATGGCTTAGATGCATTATAGCGTTGGGAATTAACTCATCTTTTAAAAATTATCATCAAAATCATAGGAAGATTAAACAAATTTTTTAACATATGCATCCATGAAATTCTAATACCATTTTTAGATGTTGAGGAAAAATTTAAATCAATATGAGCGAGGAAAATATGAAAATTCCTGTTTTTCAATGAATCTTGATATTCTTTTTGCATAATGCAAATGTAGTCACAAAATCAAAGAAATAAAAGAAGATATTAAGAGATATAATGCCATGTACAGACAGGCAAATGAAAATGACATGCAATTAAATGGTTGTAAAGTTGCAAACACTTTACTATCAATCTGCTAACACATTGTCACTTGAAAACATAGGGCTGAGAGAAGTAAATCCAAAGCCAGAGACGGAATTTGTGCAACATCAAGGAAAAAGAATGACGATGATCAAATAACGTCAAATCATTTCACGAACGTATAGCTAAAAGTGACAGCAGCCAGCAGATAATTGCATGGATGGTTCCTGAAAATATCTAGAACACAAGCTTAAATGCAATGTTGTTTCTATAGAAAGACTGTTGTTTGCAGTTACCAGGAGCTTATTGCTCTTATCTATTGGCTTGTTATAAAGCCAAAGCACATGAATGAATTGGAAGCAAATGAAAATTTCAAAGAAAAGAAAAATTATGGTTTAAAGCATCGTATGAAAAAACTATAGAATGTCAAAAGTGTTAGGGGTTTACTCACTGGAATGACAATGAGCTGATGCAATATAAGATATAATTTAAAACTGGGACCTCTTGGAAGAGTTCACTAATTTTTACCATTAACATATGTATATATATATGTGTGTGTGTGTGTGTGTATAAGTATATATATATATATATATATATATATATATATATATATATATATATATATATATATATATATATATATATATATATATATATATATATATATATATATATGTATATATATATATATATATATATATATATATATATATATATATATATATATATAATCATAAATATACAGGGATTAGCAGTAGCCTGCTTCTCCAACATACTGAGAATTCAGAAATAGCAGTCAAAGAACTACTGATTCCAAACTACAAATTTTTCTCTAATGGATAGCGATATCTATGGCATACACAGAACAAAAAACAGAAGAGAAGAGTAAAAACAAACCTGCCTTTAGTTAATTGGGTACGACGTTTCACGGTTAAGGGTATGAATTCCCCTATTCCGATCTTCAACCACAATATTCTAATAAATTTGCCAATGTCAAAATAACTCACGTTAATTTTGACCATGCGACATCAAGACCACGTGAGGCAGACACTAAGAAATTTATCGGCCAGTGAGTTTAAAACCTCTCACCCCAATGAATTTAATTCAGTGTGTGTCATAAATAGTCCCGCATAGAAAAAAGTCCCGTACGACTGTTTGCGGTTTAGCCATCCACCTTAGAGGTACTATTAAAAATATAGATATATAGGGCAAGAAATCATCAATTAGTAATAAAATTAATAATTAACAATTTTGCCGGGTAGCTCAGAATGAAAAGACCTTTATCGGTAAAACCATTTACCGATAAAGGTTTTTTCATACTGAGCTACCCGGCAAAATTGTTAATTATTAATTTTATTACTAATTGATGATTCCCTGCCCTATATATCTATCTATATATATATATAGATATGCAGGGCAGGGAATCGTCAATTAGTAATAAAATTAATAATCAACAATTTTGCCGGGTAGCTCAGTATGAAAAAACCTTCTTCGGTAAAAATTTATAATCATAAATATATAGGGATTGACAGTAACCTGCTTCTCCAACATACTGAGAATTCAGAAATAGCAGTCAAAGAACTACTGATTTCAAAACTACAAATTATTACTCCAGATTGATATCGCTATCAATCTGGAGTAATAATTTGTAGTTTTGAAATCAGTAGTTCTTTGACTGCTATTTCTGAATTCTCAGTATGTTGGAGAAGCAGGTTACTGTCAATCCCTATATATTTATGATTATATATATATATATATATATATATATATATATATAAAAGTATATATATGTATATATAGATGTAGTTTCTGTAGTCTTTCATTCTATTTTGTCTTTTATATATCATCATCATTATCATCATCATCGTTTAACGTCCGCTTTCCATGCTAGCATGGGTTGGACGATTTGACTGAGGACTGGTGAAACCGGATGGCAACACCAGGCTCCAGTCTGATTTGGCAGAGTTTCTACAGCTGGATGCCCTTCCTAAAGCCAACCACTCAGAGAGTGTAGTGGGTGCTTTTACGTGTCACCTGCACGAAAACGGCCACGCTCGAAATGGTGTCTTTTATGTGCCACCCGCACAAGCCAGTCCAGGGGCACTGGCAACGATCTCGCTCGAAAATCCTACAGGAGCCAGTCAGGTGGTACTGGCAACGGCCACGCTCAAAATGGTGCATATCATGTGCCACCCGCACAAGAACCAGTCCAGGGGCACTGGCAACGATTTTACTTGGCTTGCCGGGTCTTCTCATGCACAGCACATTTCCAAAGGTCTCGGTCAGTAGTCATCGCCTCGGTGAGGCCCAATGTACGATGGTCTTGCCTCACCACCTCAGCCCAGGTCTTCCTGGGCCTACCTCTTCCACGGGTTCCCTCAACTGTTAGGGTGTGGCACTTTTTCACGCAGCTATCCTCCTCCATTCTCACCACATGTCCATACCAGCGCAATCGTCTCTCTTGCACGCCACAACTGATGCTTCTAATGTTCAGCTTTTCTCTCAAGATACTTACACTCTGACGGGTATTCACATTGACATTACACATCCAACGGAGCATACTGGCTTCATTCCTTGCGAGCTTACGTATGTCCTCAGCAGTTACAGCCCATGTTTCACTGCCATGTAGCATGGTTGTTCGTACGCATGCGTCATACAGTCTGCCTTTTACTCTGAGTGAGAGTCCCTTTGTCGCCAGCAGGGGTAAGAGCTCTCTAAACTTTGCCCAGGCTATTCTTATTCTAGCAGCTACACTTTCAGCGCACCCACCCCCACTACTAACTTGGTCGCCCAGATAGCGGAAGCTATCGACTACCTCTAGTTTTTCACCCTGGAATGAGATAGAAGTTGTTTCCTGTTTGTTTACAGTCTTTATTGCACCTGAACATCTGCCACAAACAAAAACTAACCTTGGTGGACCCCTACCTCTACCCGGAATTCATTGCTGTACTCATTTCCAACCCTCACCTTACTGGCAGCATCTCTGTACATGGCTCGCACAGCTCTCACTAACCATTCTTCTATCCCAAGTTTCCTTATTGACCACCAGATAAGGGATCGGGGGACCCTGTCAAAGGCTTTCTCCATGTCAACGAAAGCCAGGTACAGAGGTTTATCCTTAGCTAGGTATTTCTCCTGCAACTGTCTCACTAGAAATAAGGCATCAGTAGTGCTTTTACCTGGCATGAACCCAAACTGCATCTCATCTAAATTGATTCGCTCCCTAATTAGTTGGGCTATGACCCTCTCTGTAACTTTCATAACCTGATCTAACAGCTTGATGCCTCTGTAATTATATATATATATATATATATATATATATATATATATATATATATATATATATTGATACAAAGGACAACAAAAAAAAGAAAGAGACCTCGATATTATGTAAATAGGAATTTTCAATGGCCGGATAACTGAAGAGATGTTGGCGTGGGTTCCCACCCCGGCATCCGAAACTGGGAGTTTTATCATGGCTACCGAATAAGTATCACATATTTTTACAGATATATACATATATATATATATATATATATATATATATATATATATATATATATATATATATATATATATATATATGCATGCATATAAAAAGAAACATTATTATTTCTAAATCTCTCAATGGGAGACATTCAATAACAGTACTCTAAAGTAAAGATTATTTGCCAACATAATGTGGCAGTCCTGGTTATGATTAATGTTACTGTTATGTAGCCCCAGGAAACATAGTCTCCAGTTGGCTATACGATACCCTATCTGTGTCCTTATATTTTTGAACAGGGGAGTTTAGCATCTCCACTCAGCATACACACATACACACACACACACACACACACACACACACACACACACACACACACACACACACATATATATATATATATATATATATATGAATGGTTGTGTGGTAAGTAGCTTGCTTACTAACCACATGGTTCTGGGTTCAGTCCCACTGCATGGCACCTTGGGTTAGAGTCTTCTACTATAGCCTCAGGCCGACCAAAGCCTTGTGAGCGCATTTGGTAGACGGAAACTGAAAGAAGCTCATCGTATATATATATATACATATATATATATATATATATATATCGGAGTAAGCACATAAATGTGAAACAAGACGGAAAAAAAGAGTACTCAAATACCACAGGTAGAGTAATATGCTTTATTTAAAAGCAGCAGAAATATAACAAAAGCTGTTACTCAGAGTTTCATGTTCTCGCTCATCGAACATCTCTCATTGAGAGAATTAGAAATAATTATATTTCCTTCTATATGAATCCATATATATATATATATATATATATAAGAAAGACAAATCCTGTCCGACGAACGGGAGTGTGAAACTCTGAGTAACAGCTTTTGTTATATTTCTACCGCTTTTAAATAAAGTATATATATATATGTATATATATATATATATTGGCACCCATGCCAGTGGAGCGCTGACAGCACCATCCAAGTGGGATCACTGCCAGAGCAGTGGTCTCACTCCCATGCCGGTGGCACGTAAAAAGCATTATTTGAGCGCGATCGTTTCCAGCTTCACCTTACTGGCACTTGTGCCGGTGGCATGTGAACAAGACATTGGACTGACTCCTGTGCAGGTGGCACGTAAAAAACAGCATTTGAGCATAGCCATTGCCAGTACTGCCGGATTGGCATTCGTGCCGGTGGCACGTAAAAAGCATCCACTGCACTTTCGGAGTGGTTGGCATTAGGAAGGGCATCCAGCTGCAGAAACTCTGCCAGATCAGGTTGGTGTTTGGTGTAGCCATCCGGTTCGCCAGTCCCCAGTCAAATCATCCAACCCATGCCAGCGTGGAAAGCGGACGTTAAACGATGATGATGATGATGATGATGATGATGATGATGATGCTGATGATGATGATGATGATGATGATGATGATGATGATGATGATGATGATTGGCTATAAGCCTCTCTAAACACTTGAAAATAGATGCTGATACCACCTTACAAACTCTGGAGTCTTTAAGGTGGTATTACTGTCTTTTGGTATTTATTTCTAACATGTGGAGATGCTTGCAACCTTACGCATGTATGTATGTATGTATGAATGTATGTATATACGCATGCATGTGTGTGTGTGTGTGTGAGAAGATGTGTACATAAATTTGTAAATCTTTTGAATGGTTTCACCATGAACTATCGCCCCTACACGTATCTACAAAGATATTGATTATGAAAGCTTTTGCATGTGTCTGTCTATAAAATGTGTGTAATCTGTTCTACAGACACAGAAAATAATTTTCTAGACTGACTAAAATGGTGTAGCAAAATGGCACAATTAACTTCATTTTTTTTTTCTTTCTTTTTTCTGTGTGCCATTAGACATGGTAGCCTACTTTTTGCTAGAAATGATATTATCCATTCCTGTTCTTTAGGGGATTAAATTATTAGTTCTTTCAGTAACTAGTTCATATTTATAACAACACTAACAACTAAATCAGCAGCCTGCATCATTTGTTCTCTAATTTCTTACTAATTTCGGCTTTTTGTTTTGCTCTCCTCTCTTTCTCTCTTTCTCACTCTCTCTTTTTCACTTCCTCTCTCTCCCTCTATCCATGAATATATGTGTATATATATATATATATATATATATATATATATATATATATGTGTGTATGTGTATATATATATATATATATATATGTGTGTGTGTGTGTGTGTGTGTGTGTGTGTGTGTATGTATGTATGTATGTATGTATGCAGGTATACATGCAAGTAAATATGTGTATGCATTTATCTATGTATGTATGTATGTGTGTATGTATACAATTGGCAGTGTGACCTTATAACATAATGAAGTATTAAGCAAAATAACAAACACCATACAAATACATACATATATATATATATATATATATATATATATATATATATGAATGTATACATGCATATAAACACACACACATATATATATATGTGTATATACATATACATACAGAGAGAGGGAGAGAGAGAGATACATGCATGCATAAACACATACATATGTGCATACATATATACATACACACACACACACACATATATATACAAACACACGCATACTCGCACATATATATACACATATATAACCCTAAACATCTGATAGATAAAAAGTCATTCTCATTCTTTACAAGCATATAATTACAAGCAACCTTTTAAATCACAATGTGTAAATATAGTAAATACACTTTTGATAGCAAGTTATTAACATGTATTTGGTAGGCATTCCAGAGCTAATTAAATGTATTATTTATTGGGTGTATCAATTTAAGCATATTTACCTAATTGCAAAATTAACTAATATTTATGTTTTGTTTTTTTTTCGCTTTGGTCGAAATCAAACAAGCAAAGAATAATGAATAAACAGGAATTGAATAGAATAAGATGTAAAGTATTCTACATAGATTATGACTATCAAGTTAGATCTTCATGATAATGGATGAGATAACGCTAATTGAGCTGTGGTTAATTTAAAAGCAGGTATATTTAAAATATATATGGGCACAGACATGGCTGTGTGGTAAGAAGTTTGCTTCACAACCAGATGGTTAGAGGTTCAGTCCTGCTATGTGGCACCTTGTGTGTTTTCTATTATACACTCAGACTGTCCAAAGACTTGTGAGGGGATTTGATAAATGGAAACTGAAAGAAGCCTGTCATATATATCCTTTTCTACTCTATGCGCAAGACCCAAAATTTTGGGGCAGGAGTCCATTCGATTAGATCAACCCCAGTATTTAACTGGTACTTAATTTATCGACCCCAAAAGGATGACAAGCAAAGTCAACCTTGGCGGAATTTGAACTCATAACTTAAAGACAGACGAAGCATTTTGTCAGGCATGCTAACGTTTCTTATTTCTTTATTGCCCAAAAGGGGCTAAACATAGAGGGGATAAACAAGGACAGACAAAGGGATTAAGTCGATTACATCGACCCCAGTTCATAACTGGTACGTAATTTATCAACTCCGAAAGGATGCAATCTAAAGTCAACCTCGGCGGAATTTGAACTCAGAATGTAAAGACAGATGAGATACCGCTAAGCATTTCACCCGGCATGCTAACGTTTCTGCCAGCTCACCGCCTGTCTTATCATCATCATTTAACATCTGCTTTCCATGCTGGCATGGGTTAGATGGTCTGACTGGAATGGTAAGCTGGAGAACTGCACCAGGTTCCAGTCTGATTTGGCATAGCTTCTACTGCTGGATGCCATTCCAAATGCCAACCATGCCAAGAGTGTAGTGGGTGCTTTTTACACACTACAGGCACAGGTATCATTTACGTCCAACCAGCAATGGCCACGACTACAATTTTAGCTTAATAGCATATTTTCAGACCCCAAAACCTGTTGGCCTATGACTTCTTCAAAATATTTTGAAGAGTTTATAGGCTCTCCATCTTAGAGTGTGCTTCTTCTCTGGGTTTATGTTTTCTACAAACGATATATATCTATATGTATATATGATGAGCTTGTGTGCAGTTTCTATGAGCCAAATTTACCCACAAGGCATTGGTCAACCCAAGGCTACAGTGAATGACACTTGCCCAAAGTGCCACATGGTATAACTGTACCCAAAAACCACATGGTTGCATTGTGAGCTTCTTAAGCACATAGCCATGCTTGTGATGACACACACAGACAGGCACAGACACAAACGCACACTCACATACATATGTATATATATATATATATATATATATATATATATATATATATATATATGGCACCCATGCCAATGTCTCCTTTAATGGACACTAAACTCGGCTTATGAAGACCTGTTGGGGTAAGTGAAAGTGAAATCGTGATGACACCTCTACCAGTGGAGCACTAAGAACACCATCCAAGCGTGATCTTTGCTAGAGCAGCTGTCTGGCTTCCATGCCAGTGGCACGTAAATAGAACTATTTGAACATGATCATTACCAGCGTCGCCTTACTGGCACTTGTGCCGGTGGCATGTGAAAAGACATTCGAGCGAAGTCGTTGTCAGTGTTGCTGGACTGGCTCCTGTGCAGGTGGCACGTAAAATACACCATTTCGAGTGTGGCTGTTGCCAGTACCACCTGACTGGCTTTCATGCTGGTGGCACGTAATAGCACCCACTACACTCTCAGAGTGGTTGGCATTAGGAAGGGCATCCAGCTGTAGAAACTCTGCCAAATCAGATTGGAGCCTGGTGTAGCCATTCAGTTTGCCAGTCCTCAGTCAAATCGTCCAACCCATGCTAGCATGGAAAGCAGACGTTAAACGATGATGATGATGATGATGATGATGACATATATATATATATATATATAATTAAGCAAAACAAAAAAATTGATCAATGAAGTTTATCAGATTTTGTTAATAAAGAAATTGTCTTTAATTGGAGAGTAAGTAATGCATTCAATCACAAAAACAAAAAAAAAGATAAATAAATAAAAGTATCTCTGCTAATTTTATTTCTAAATGTCACATGAAATAGAAGAATCAAAGGAACAAAGAATAGGAAAAAATGCAAAAGAATGAATAAACTCAACATTAGAAAAACCTGAGTTAACTACATTGTATTTAAATGTAATATGAACCAAATTTCACGTGGATGTAAATAGATATTCGTTTTTACTCTTGGTACAAGGCCCAAAATTTTGAGGGAGGGGCCAGTCGATTAGATCAACCCCAGTATGCAACTGGTACTTAATTTATTGACCCCGAATGGATGAAAGGCAAAGTCGACATCGGTGGAGCTTGAACTCGGAATGTAAAGACAGATGAAGTAACGCCAAGCATTTTGCCCGGCATGCTAATGTTTCTAATTTCTTTATTGCCCACAAGGGGATAAACATATAGGGGACAAACAAGGACAGACAAAGGGATTAAGTTGATTACGCCGATCCCAGAGCATAACTGGTACTTAATTTATCGACCCCGAAAGGATCAAAGGCAAAAACCTTGGCGGAATTTGAACTCAGAACGTCACATCAGACGAAATACCGCTCAGCGTTTTGCCCGGAATGTTAATGATTCTGCCAGCTTCTGCCTTCGTATGAACAATTATTCTTTTCTACTCTAGGCACAAGGCCTGAAATTTTGGGGAAGTGGGGCAAGTCCATTAGATTGACGCCAGTACACAACAGGTATAGCAGAAAGGAATATTATTATTGTTATTATTATCATCATCATCATCATCATCATCATCATCATCATCATTATTATTATTATTATTATTGTTATTGGAAGATTAGTGAAATTCTTGTGATAACTATAATGATATCCATGTATAAAAAAAAAACACATTTTCACACAATTTTTCTTCATTCAAGCATTTGAATTTCCCCATCTTGCCCTTCTTTCTCTCTTTCAACCCCAACTTTCTTTCTCTCCTCTCTCTCTCTCTTTCTTTCTCTCTCCATTTCCTTATTTCTGTCTCTGCCTCCCACTTTCCCTCTTTCCTTCATCTTTTTCTATTTCTTCTCTCACATTTCAAATGCTATACATTTGATAGTCAATAGAATTCAAAATGACTTGACAGAGTGTGTTCTTACAAATGCTTGAAAAGACAAAAAAAATAAAAGAAAGAAACAGATAAATATAATGCTAAAAATAATCGGTAAAATTCCATTATGTAAGCCATCATTCTTATTTATTCTAACAACATCCAGACAGCTCGCAACTATATTCCTCTATATTGCCTTATAGTTGTTTCTCACAAGTTGCACCTGACTGTTATCAAGAGATAATAAGAATATATATATATATATATATATATATATATATATATATATATATATATATATACACACACACATATATATATATGTATATATATATATATATCTACATCATCGTCATTTAACGTCCATCTTCCATGCTGGTATGGGTATATATGTATGTGTGTATATATATATATATATATATATATAAACAAATATTAAATGAGTATATGCATATATACGTACAGGTATGTGCATACCGACATCCACCTGTATGTATAGGTGCATATCTGGGTACAGGACATTGCAAACAAAACGTAGACGAGAAAACACACAAGCCACACAGAGAACATTCTCCTTCATCAGCTACCCCCGTTTTAACACCGGCGTTTCGAAGAGCTGGGTAGGACGCATTGTTAAAACGGCTCTTCCCATGGACCGCAAATTAAATTTGTATACACAAATTAAACCTTGCCATGGAGGATGTGTGTATATGCATATATGTGTGTGTGTATATATATATATATATATATATATATATATATATATATATATATATATATATATATACATATATATATATATATATATATATATATATGTATATATAAATCTTGTATATGTATGTATGTATTTACAGATATATATGTATATATTTATCATATATCTATATATGTGTATGGAAGCATGTGGTTGGTAAGCAAGCTACTTACCACACACCCACTCCTCCAGACATACATGCATATATATGTATGTGTGTGTGTGTGTGTGCATGTGTGTGTGAGTGTGTGTGTGTGTGTCTATATTTATATATATATATATATATATATATATATATGATGATCAGACCATTTGAATAATACTTTGGGAGCAATCACAAGAATTCTCGTTGGTTAGCGATAACGAATAATAAATAAACAGATAAATTAACAAACAATCAAATAATGAAATAAAGAAAAACAACAACTAACTAACTAAATAGATAAATAACAGTTGATATAAGAACATAATTACTGCGATATGAAAGAAACAGGAAAAATGGCAAGATGGACGTCTTTTGGAGCAAAAAAACGAGAGCAATTAATTATAGACATATTCCTAATTGTTCCCACTGCAAATATGGGTGTGTGGTTAGGAAACTTACTTTGGAACCATGTGGCTTTAAGTCCAGTGCCACTCTGTGGGTTGTTAGCCAAGTGTTTTCTACTTTCGCCCTAGGCTGATCAATGGTTTTGGGAGTAAATTTGAGAGGTGGAAATTGTATGGAATCTTATCATGTGCCTGTGCACACATTTCCGTGCAATGTAGGCCAATCTAACAGAGGTTTGCAAATCTAAATGAGGCCTCAAAAGACTTTTTAAGATCCACAAAGATCAGAACTTAACTGCAGCTCTTGTGGGGTCCAAATTGGATATGCAATTTATGTGGGTGTCTTTTCAAAACATTGTCTGGTTTAAGAAGCCACATCAGATGCCATGATGGTTCTAAGGTGTAGGTACAGGAGGTGGTCAAACTCCACATAAGGAGTAGACAACCAGCATATATAATTAGAGACTGTCAGTCACGAATGACCATGGGTGCACCTAAGAGGTTTCCCTCCAGGGTACAAGTCTGGACAGAAAGTCACCTTACCAGCAAACATATTTTCCTCTGACCACATGTTCAGCAAAGTATACTCGTTATTTGCAAAATGCTTTACTTAAGTTGTATTAACTGCAGTAATTTCTATAAACTCTCCATGTGATTACTGTATATATTTTGACTGAGACATTACAGCTCATTGCTTTCACTCACAACAATAAAAAAACAATGCATTAATGTTAAATGATGTCTCATTTCCTTATTGCATTCTTCACACAAAAGTTAGAGGTAACATCTTTTTAGACTCAACCACTAAAAGAGTTATACATCCAATAATTTTATGTTTTTCTCTCAACTCTCCCATTCAATATACCTTTCTTCTCCTTGACAATATTATCATCTTCATCAGCATTGTTACTGTGAATGTCGCAGGATTACAACTTCTCTTTTTTGTGATGACAGAATGCTCATAGAACATACAGTTCTATATTTAGAACTGTATATGCCCACGAGCATATGGCGTAGTGGTTAAGAGCATGGGCTACTAACCCCAAGATTCCGAGTTCGATTCTAAGCAGTGACCTGAACACGAATAATAATAATAATAATAACATCAAAAAATACCTTAGGAATGAGAACCCAGGTTCAAAATTTCCCCAAACACCTGAAAAAGGCTGGAGGGTATGTCAGCCAAAACATTGTGTTAACAACAAACAAGATGAGGACAAATATCCGTCAAATGTAAATAATGTAAATAATGCTCATAGAACACTTGGCTGGTTAGGTCAAAGGATTCTGAACACCAGTGTTTCGACATGTTGCATCTCATCAACCAGAAGCTTCTTTAACCTACACAACACAGAGACTAGCATATTTTGTATTTGGATCTGTTGGAAAATATCAAAAATAAATATGCAAATTGTTCTTTCACATTGTAAAACAACAAAGTTTTGTCCGTTGGCACATATAAGTACTGATTAGCAAACAGTTGTGTTCACTGAAATTATTAACAAAGCCTGAAGCTTTTTTAAGCTCAAGGGCTCAGCTGATATTGTCTGATGAGACACAACATGAGGAAACACTGATGTTCCAGAATCCCATGCACCAGTGGGCTGAGTGTGTGATAAACACACTGTCATTGTAGAAAGGAGACTTCCTCTTGTGACAGATATAATAGTGACTAGCATATTTGCATTTGAATCTACTGAAATATATTAAGAACGAATAGGAAAATCGTCATATATATATATATATATATATATATATATATATATATATCCCCAAAAAATTAAGGACAAACACAAGAACAAAATCAACAATGTGAGGATATGGTACATGCAAAGGATTAGCAGATGCTCGGGGAAGGAAAGAAAGGTAGTTTTAAGTTTCAAGGAAAGCTCTTTGTCAGAAACAGGAGACGGAGGAAAGTCCAAGAGAAAAAGAAGACAGAGGGAAAAAATTGCCAATGATCCACATGTGGTTACATTTTGAAAAAATATATATACACATATACACACGTATATTGTCATCATCATTATTATTATTTCATGTTTGGACAAGATTCTCTTGCACACCATCACACCATTCTTTGCACTCTTTTGTCATCTCCTCTTTGATGTTTAGCTACCTAAGATCCGTGGAGGCACAATAGCCCAGTGGTTAAGGCAGCGGACTCATAGTCGTAGGATAGCGGTTTCAATTCCCAGACCAGGAGTTGTGAGAGTTTATTGAGTGAAAACACCAAAAGTTCCATGAGGCTCCGGCAGGGGTTGGTGGTAAACCCTGCTGTACTCTTTCACCACAACTTTCTCTCACTCTTTCTTCCTGTTTCTGTTGTACCTGTAATTCAAAAGGCCAATCTTGTCACACTCTGTGTCACGCTGAATCTCCCCGAGAACTACACATTTCTGTGGAGTGTTCAGACACTTGCACGTTAATTTCATGGCCAGGCTGTTCCGTTGATCAGATCATCTGGGACCCTTGTCGTTGTAACCAAAAGAGTGCCACCTAAGATTCCCATTTCTATCCTTCCTTTGATATTCTTCCTCTTCCACAGACTTCTTCCGGTTAGATCATTTGGCTTTTCTATAACAATTGCCATCTTTTATATGCATCAATAATCCATACCAGTGCAGTTTTGTCCTTGCAGCCTACATTTACAGAACCTTGTATCCAATCTATTTCTAAGCTCACTGGTGCTCTGGGAACCATGTACAATACCATTTTGCATACATCAGAGCTTGATCGTGTCATTTCTTCCCAGTTGTCACTCATTTTCTACATTCAGTGCCTATATTTCTCTACTATGCAACAACTTCCTCTGTACACACTCACTATGTAATACTCCCTTCACTCAGATAAAGAGAGAAAGAGAGGAAGAGAGAGTGACAGACAGACAGGTAGACAGACAGAGACAGAAAGACAGAGAGAGAGAGAAAGAGACAGACAGACAGAAACAGAGACAGAGTCAGAGAGAGAGAAAAATCTTGTCAGAAGAGTTAATAGTTTCCTGAACATTTTTCCACAAACAATCTTACCCTGGCTATTCTAAATTCAAAACACCTGCTTTCACTTTTAATTAGGTCACCTAGATATCAGATATCAAATAGATATTGAATATCAAATATTTCTCTGGAGACTTCCTTGCATTTAGCATAAAACTATTCTATGAGAAACATTCTTACTGCTAATTCCTCCTGCATGTCTTCTGCATAGAAAGATTTTTCTGTTAAACTATTTGTGACACCTCTGTATCTCTTGTATCATCCTTAATTTACATTTGCTACACAGTACATATTGAGCATAGTCACCTCCAATATAGCAACAGCAATATAGCATTTTAAGGCAGTAAGCCTGCAGAAATGTGAGCACGCCAGGTGAAATGCTTCGCAGTACTTTGTCTGCCATTATGTTCTGAGTTCAAATTCCACCAACGTTGACTTTGCCTTTCATCCTTTCAGGGTCGATTAAATAAGTACCAGTTATGCACTGGGGTCGATGTAATCGACTTAATCCCTTGTTTGCCCACTCTATGTTTATCCCCCTGTGGACAATAAAAAAAAAGGTATTTTGTCTGTCTTTACGTTCTGAGTTCAAATTCTGCTGAGGTCGACTTTGCCTTTCATCCTTTCGGGGTCGATAAATTCAGTACCAGTTACGCACTGGGATTGATGTAATCGACTTAATCCCTTTGTCTGTCCTTGTTTGTTCCCTCTATGTTTAGCCCCTTGTGAGCAATAAAGAAATAAGAAACATTAGCAAACTGGGTGAAATGCATAGCAGCATTTCGTCTGTCTTTACGTTCTGAGTTCAAATTCTGCCGAGGTCGACTTTGCCTTTCATCCTTTCGGGGGAGTCGATAAATTAAGTACCAGTTGCATACTGGGGTCGATTTGTCCCCCTGCCATCGCTTGACAACCGATGCTGGTGTGTTTACATCCCCATGACTGAGTAGTTCAGCAAAAGAGACAGATAGCATAAGTCCTGGGGTCGATTTGCTCGACTAAAGGCAGCACTCCAGCATGGCCGCAGTCAAATGACTGAAGCAAATAAAAGAATAAAAGAATACTAAAGTAATTACATAGGACAACGAAAAATTGATTTAAAATAATAATGAGCTCATTGTATACAGTGCTCAGGTGCACGACAAATTGTAGGGAAAGAATAAAAAAGGGGACAGTGAGGTAGCAATGTGTCAAGCAAAGAAGGACAGTAATGAAAGCCAACAGGGAATGTTTAATACACAATAAAATACTGAAAGGTAGAAAAGGGGAGAGTAAAAAAGCCATAAAGAGGACAGGATGCATAGACATATGAAAAGTAGCAATGGTGGATTTCCAGCAGCATGGAATTGTTGAAGGATACAGTGTCTTCACAAAAGTACATGCAAAATATACAAGAAAAGCACAAAAGGACAGAAAAGTTAATAAAGGGGTGCATAGGTATATCAGAGGTAGTGTAAGGGACTTTTGGGAAGCATGGTATTTTTAACGGATTTAATTTGTGTTAAATTCAGTTTTAGTTATGACAACAATATCAGTCAAAATTTGATGGTTGGTTTTGCCAATTTGTGTCTCTGATTTAACTACCATGAAGACTTCTGGGATAAAAAGCACAGATTTATTTGCTCTATTGTCAAAATATATATAAATTATATCCTTCGGAATATATAAAACATATTTTAAATGGAAAGAGTTAACACATTTTACCAGCCTAAAACAAACATGTAGAGAAGATATATAAAAGGATTATCATTGTCAAATTTAATGTTAATTTTTCTCAGAAAATCATAAAATGCATCTTAGAGACCAAACAATTTTATATACTTTACGAAACATTTCCGGTAGATGTCAATTTAGAGTCCCTTATACTTGTTATAATAACTTAGCATGTTATACAGCTTTAAGACAATACAGCTACGCATTTCTAAGCAACAGCAAGCAAGTGAACAAATGTTTAATTTCAGAAGCTGGTTCTTTCCAGATTTCCATTTAAATACTTTTACAAGTAATTTTTAAGAGCAAATTTAAGAAAAGATGCTCATGACAGATGACAGGATAAGGGAAAACATTTTAGGATGAGCACTTAGAGATTACATAAGCTTTACAATTGAAAAGATAAGAAAATGACAGCAACTCACAAGTTTACAAACTTAGCTACTTTGATAATATTATTAGTGATTGATGGCAAGAACATGATGATTGTGATGATTGTGAGTAACGATGTTTGTTGCGAGTGAAAATGGAAGGGTGACTGTTGATGGTGGCTTGTAGATGCTGAGGAAGTAGTAGTGGTGTTGCTTTTGTGAGTTCAATAGTACTGTAAAAATTATTAGTTTTATAAAAGAAGAATAAAGTTTTTGAAGAAAACGATGTTCTGACAGATTTTATTATAGCAATAAACTAATGCTATTTAGATTATGATGGGCGTTAGGGGGATGTGGTGGTGCTGATGCTGGTGGTGATGCTGGTTGTGGTGGTGGTGGTGGTAGAGGTGATGGTCATAGTGGTAGTGGTGGTGGTGGTGGTAGTTGGTAGTTGGTGGTTCTGATTGTACTGGCAATGGTATTTTGTTGTTGTCGTTGTTGCTGTCGGTGGTGGTGGTGGTGGTGGTGGTGTTGATGATGGTCGCAGTGGTAGTGGTGGTAGTGATCCTGTTACCGATTTGTTGTTGTTGTTGTTGTTGTTGCTGCTGATGTGGGCAGTGGTGTAAGTAACTACTGCTGCAGTTATTGCTGTTCTTGTTCTTTACGTTTGCTGTTGTTGTTGTTGTTACTGTTCTAGCTGCTGCTACTCCTGCTGGCGATGGAGGTGGCGATGATGAGTGCCAGTACTAACTTTGCCTTAGTGCCTACGTGATGCTTCCAACCAGAATCATGTCAAACCAGTACGATTTTTTTATTTCATTATTTCTTTAATTCCAATTTACCACAATTTTCCCCTGTGTCTCATTCTTCTTCTGGACTTAACCATAAAATTACTCATTGGCACTTTGGTATGAATAATGGCCAACATATCACTTAATATTCAAAAACTGACCCCTAGTTCAAATAAACAAAAATTATACACACTTTACACCTGGTTGTCAACACAGATGGCCTTCTTTTAGTAACTGTTACAAAAGTTATAAAATTTGGCATTTACTACATATTGTTAATGTAATACAGGAATAAATGTTTACATCACCATTTAACACACTTTTTTTTTCTGTTTTCAACAATAATCTTTTTCAAGGATTAGCAACACCCACTAACACAATAACTGCAAATAAGCACCTACGCAGAAATTCTTATAACTTCATATACGCATACCTACACATGGCCTATCATTACAGGATGTTTATGTCAAATGAAAGGATATGAAATTGAAGTGAAAACAAACATAATATAGTCTACTTTCATTATCAGGGAAACACTAGTAAGAGGAAAAGCTTAAATAAGTGCAGTGTTGGGATATGGTCTGGTTTGTGAATTTGAGAGAAATTTTACATCTGTTGAAATCTAAATCTGAGAAAACTGAAGATGGGGGTGAAAAAAATTTTTTTAAATAGAAAGTGATAAAGATAAAGAAATAGACATAAATGTATATATATACATAGAGCAGAATAGTTTAGTTTCATTAAACTTGGCAATGTTTCGCTATTTGGGATGTGTTTTCGAACGTGATTATCTTTAATTAACTCAAATAACATCAGTGGGATATAAAATAGATTTCGCTAATATAAGCAAAAACCATGACTATTAGAGTACATTTGAATTGCATTGATACACAATTTATGTAATAAAAACACAAAGCAGTAATATATATATATATATATATATACATAAAAATATAAACATATACACACATACATATATATACATATATAAACACACACACACACATATATACATATATATATATATATATATATATATATATATATATATATATATATATATATATATATGGTGGGGGTGTATGTGTATGCACCAATGTTATCTACAATGAAGGATCATAGTTTGTTCCTTCAGAGGAAGTTGATAGCAAATGTATAACTCCAGCAAGCAAACCAGCTAACCAGACGGACAGCCAGCCAGCAAACCAGCCTGTAAGTCACCAGAACTGAGAGCTGTGCAGCCAGATATCCAGCTAGGGGTTACATCAGTAAGATTATTGCAGATAATTATTTATTATTATATATAATAGGGAAGTAATTTCTGTAGTTTGGAGCCAGTTAGTTTCTAAATATAGACCTCAGGCAGATATACGTAAATGGAAAATCTTACACTTACAGACAGGAAGATAAGATGTGTATACGTTGTGTATATATGCACATATGCAACTGTATACATTTAAAATGTTAGGTTGGTGGAGGGTATGAACATATGTATATAAATAATACACACACACACACACACACACACACACACATACACACATGTGCTTATGTATGTGTATATATATACATATATATATATGTATATGTATGTATATATATATACATATATATATATATATATATATGTATATATATATATATATATATATATATATATATATATATATATATATATATATATATATATATATATATATATATATATATATATATATATACACCATTTAAAACCTTCTCCCTATGAATATCTGTATGAATGTATATATATATATGTATATGTATATATTCATATATGTATGTGTGTTTGTATTTATATATATATGTGTGTGTGTATACACACACACACACTTATTTACAGCATTTCTGTATGTATGTGTGTGTGTGTGTGTATATATATATATATATATATATATATATACATACATACACCATTTAAAACTCTCTCCCTATGAATATCTGTATGAATGTATATATATATATATATATATATGTATATATTCATATATGTATGTGTGTTTGTATTTATATATATATGTGTGTGTGTATACACACACACACACTTATTTACAGCATTTCTGTATGTATGTGTGTGTGTGTGTGTGTATATATATATATATATATATATATATATATATATGCATACATACACCATTTAAAATTCCCTCCCTATGAATATCTGTATGAATGTATATATATACATGTATATGTATATATTCATATATGCATGTGTGTTTGTATTTATATATATATATGTGTGTGCATACACACACACACTTATTTACAGCATTTCTGTATGTATGTGTGTGTGTATATATATATATATATATATATATATATATATATATATATATATATATATATACACATTAATACAGATATATACATAGATATATACATATATATGATTATTAGTCCATATGGTTATGCATGTGTGTGTGTATTACACACATATGTATATGCATAGATATATACATATGTATGGGTGTGTGTATATATGTATATATATATATATATATATATATATATATATATATATATATATATATAGAGAGAGAGAGAGAGAGAGAGAGAGAGAGAGAGAGAGAGACAGTGAGAGTTAGAAGAATGGGATGAAGGGGAACAGAGAAATATAGAATATAAATACGCAGTCAAGAGGATACATTAACCACTACACAAATATACATGTAGAACCATTTGCACAAATTTCATAGTGTGTTATTATAGTATTGCCAAAAACAGTCCTGTTTAACACTCCAGAATTATAAGAATAACATGCTAAGTGGAATCTGAGATCAGCAATAGTGATTATTTTTGATTATCAAATAATGTTGCAGTGGTGTGAGGTTTTTGTAAACTATTTAGAGATGGAGATTTATATAAACCATATAAATCTATATATATACATACATATATGCATGGTGTGTGTGTGTGTGTGTGTGTGTGTGTGTACTCAACAAATGTAGTAGTTACTCTATGAAGGAGTCCCTAATTTGCATACTGAAAATGTCTACCACTTTATAAATACCAACGAGGGATCTTAGTCCACATATTATATCAAGGTATGATATAATATATATGTAACATATGGTATAATTATAAGTATATATATAAACATTTCTTCTTCTTGGCACTCCGTTGCTTACGACAATGAGGGTTCCAGTTGATCCGATCAACGGAACAGCTTGCTCGTGAATTTAACGCGCAAGTGGCTGAGCACTCCACAGACATGTGTACCCTTAACGTAGTTCTCGAGGATATTCAGTGTGACACAGTGTGATAAGGCTGGCTCTTTGAATTACAGGTACAACAGAAACAGGAAGTAAGAGTAAGAGAAAGTTGTGGTGAAAGAGTACAGCAGGGTTCGCCACCAATCCCCTGCTGGAGACTCGTGGAGCTTTAGGCGTTTTCGCTCTATAAACACTCACAATGCCCAGTCTGGGAATTGAAACTGCAATCCTATGACCACGAGTCCGCTGCCTTAACCACTGGGCCATTGTGCCTCCACATATAAACATATATGGTGATTATGATGATGATGGTGGTGGTGGTTGTGGTGGTGGTGGTGGTGTAGGTATACAGATATAGACGGGGCTATGTGGTTGAGAAATTTTCTTCTTCAAATAGTAGTTTTGTGTTCAATTCTACTTAATGACACACTGGGTAAATATTTTCTATTCTCAGTCTAGGTTAGTCTACAATAATCCTGACTCCTATAAATGTACATACACACACACACACACACACACACATATATATCATCATTGTCATCATCATCATCATTCAACGTCCGTTGTTCATGGTGGCATGGGTTGGACAGTTTGACTGAATGGCATTCTGGGAGGCTGCACCAGGCTCCAGTCTGATTTGACATGGTTTTCTATGGCTGAATGCCTTTCCTAATGCCAACCATTCTGAGAGTGTAATGGGTGCTTATACGAGCCACCAGCATGGATGCCATTTGCGTGACACCGGTATCTGTTATGACTGCAATTTGTTAAGTAACACTGTTTTAAACTAGGATGCTCTTCCTGTCACCAGCACTTACTTATTTTTCAAGCAGACTGATTTGGCATGGTTTTCTATGGCTGGATGCCCTTCCTAATGCCAACCACTCCGAGAGTGTAATGGTCACTGAGAGAAGGACAAAGGTGCTATACAAGCTTTTGTCAATTAAATCTAATTATCTATGGATATCTCACTATAATTTATGCAAGATAGCCATCATCTGATGAGATGCGGCAATCATTCATGTTATATATGTATACATGCGTGATTGTGTGTGTATACATGTGTGTGAATATATATATTTCTAGATCATTTATGTAAAGAAGTGGCAATGTTGACAATTGTTATTGACAGAGCAAACAGTTGTTCAATGCTTTCAAAGGTGAACTACATTGGAGAACTATGTTGCGCAGAAACAATTGTAGTGATTTCAAATAAATGTCCAATTGTACTCCTTGTTGGCCCCAATGTATTCAGTTATATATATATCGCGATGACAGATCACTAGCGACTCTACTTTTTTCTATTTTCGCTCCTTGTTTATTTCTGTGTTCCTTTCTGTCAAAGAGCGTAAGCTCGAAATGTAAAAGACTTTCTCATTTCCCGAGCATTAAACTAATACATCTGTTTGTTGTTTACATACCTATCTTTGTCTTTTGTGTTTTTGTAAATTCTCACTATAATACAGTATATGTGTATATATATATGTGTGGTGTATATATATATATATATATATATATATATATATATATATATATGTATATACACACACACACACATATATATATATAGGTAAAGTGGGTGAGTTTTTTTCAAGCATTGGGCCTTTTGAGTGTTGGGCCTCATGGAGGCAATGACCAAGACTTTTGGCATTATGTTGCATTTGAGAAGAAGGTCCATCAAACTGAGCAAAATTGCAGTCATAGCAGATATCGGTGTTGCTCAAATGGCACTTGTGCCGGTGGCATGTAAATGCACCCATTTCACTCTTGGAGTGGTTGGCTTTAGGAAGGGCATTCAGTCATAGAAAACCATACCAAATCAGACTGCTTTTAAAGATGTGCAGAATTAAAAATTACAAGCTCTTATTTGAAAAACAGGTAAGGGCTGGTGACAGGAAGAGCATCCCAGATTAAAACAGTGTCGCTTAACAAATCAATTCTCATCCAAGCCATACTTGCGAGAAAAACAGAGGTGCTGAATGAACAAACAAGTACCTGGATGAGATATATATATGTGTGTATATGCGTGCATGTTTGTATGTACATGTCTGTGTGTGTATGTGTGTAAATATGCACACACACACACACACATATATATATAATATATACACACACATAGTTATATATGTGCATATATATATATATATATACACATACACAACATATATAATATATACATACACATGCATACAAACAAATTCATTTATGCAGACACATGGATACAAGTATATATACTTAAGTATACACACACACAAACACACACATATATATATATATACACATACATAGATATACACATAAATTTATATATACACAGATGCATATACATTTATACATACATATAGATACATACATACACACACATGTTCACATGCGTATACCAACTCAAACACAAACACACCACACTCACACACACACAACACACACATTACACACACACACACACACACACACACACACACACATCAGTGACATCATCGTATGCTAATATTCATTTGACTCACAGGAATCCAACAGAAAACATCTAAGCAAATTATAAGCCAGTGGAAGTGCTCAGGGACTAATTACATGCAATTAGAAATTATATTTTACTTAGAAGTATGGCATGTGACTAAAGTGAAGAAAGGAAGTAGAAAGACTATAATCTTTGATACTCTACACCAAGAAAATATGTGTACTACCAGTTCACAATCTCATGTATGTATGTGTGTGTGTATGTATGTGTGTGGAGTGGAGTGAAAGCTTTTGAGGAGGCCAGGATGACACATGCAAGATTCAAGAAAGATTTAAAGAAGAATGTTGCAATCGAGAACGTGAGTCTTAGTGACCTTTTTGTGGGCACAGTTTGTGACAGACCATGCCTTTCTTTTGCTGGGCTTACATTTCATTTGCAAACCCATGTAAAACGAACCTCCACCAACTACTATGCTTATATATCTCTGCACACCATTCAATGCCATGTATGCCACAAGGCCTGCAAATCTAACAAAAGCCTCAAAAGACATTTTAAGATCTACAAAGATCAGAACTTAACTACAGCTCTTTGTGGTCTAAATCAGATATACTGGACTCTTCAACACTGTTAGCTTTTGGCTTTTGATATAATAACCATATTTATGCACTCATTTAATATATTGAGTTCTCTATCAGATATTCTATGCAAAATAGATTTTAGCCATTTAGCATTTAAGGTCATATCAAATTCAAATGTGAAACCTGTTTTATGTTCAAACCAGTCAGATCCAGCCCATCACACCTACACTTCAATGTCATTCTAAAAATACACAATTACCTCATCAAAATTTCGAAGCTACAAAATAGTGTATGATTAATTAAAACAATGTGAATGAAAAAGCATTACATTTGTCAGAAAAATCTGAATGCCAAGGAATTAATATACTTTACAACTATTACATTATAATACATGTATTTACATGTATATATGTATATATATTATGCATGTATATCTGTCTCCAGTGAAATCAGTATTATTTTTTTTCAAGTAGTCAACTGGATTATTTGAAAGTGAGGAATCTTTTGAAGTTTGGTTGAAGAGGAACTGAAGAGTTAACTTGAAAAGTATTAGCAAAATAATATTGAGCTGTGTTACAGCATTAGTTGAAGTTGACTGAATATTTAAAAGAATTAATAAGAATATGTTGCATCTGCATTCAGATTCTTGTCTGACATGTCATTTTGGATCATTTTCCTAATTTGTGATATACTTTGTTTGTGTCACTAAGAACCCAGTGATGAACTTGCATGGCTCACTGGTTAGGGCATTAGGCTCATGGGTTCGATTCCTTATGACACATTGTATCCTTGAACAAGACACTTTATTTCACATTGCTCTAGTCCAGTCAGCTGGCAGAAGCGTTAGCATGCCGGGCGAAATGCTTAGCAGTATTTCGTCTGCCACAACTTCTGAGTTCAAATTCCACCGAGGTCGACTTTGCCTTTTATCCTTTTGGGGTCGATAAATTAAGTACCAGTTACGCACTTGGGTCGATGTAATCGACTTAATCCCTTGTTTGTCCCCTCTATGTTTAGCTCCTTGCGGACAGTAAAGAAATAAGAAATGAGTTGTACCTGTAATTCAAAAGGCCTGACCCTGAATTTGAAATCTACATTAAGGGTATGCGTGTTTGTGAAGTGTTCAGTTAATTCCACAAGTAGGTTGTTCCATTGATTAATCAACTGGAACACTCATTGTCATAACCAACAGAGCATCAGTTATAAGTTATAAGAACCCAATGACAGTCTGTTGACCATTTTGGTTATAAGTCAAATAATAATTACTATTTTGAGTCCTAAGAAGCACATTCCCAGTCACCAAGTTTCCATGGCATCCAAGAGACCAAGATCACAAAACTCTCCCTGAATTGGACACCATGGTTACTCTTTTACTCTTTTATTTGTCTCAGTCATTTTGACAGTGGCCATGCTGGAGCACCGCCTTTAGTCAAGCAAATCGACCACAGGACTTATTCTTTGTAAGCCTAGTACTTATTTTATCGGTCTCTTTTGCCGAACCGCTAAGTTACGGGGACATAAACACACCAGCATTGGTTGTCAAGCGATGTTGGGGGGACAAACACAGACACACAAACACATACACACAAATACATATACATATATAAATATATATATATATATATATATATATATATATATATACATATATATGACAGTCTACTTTCAGTTTCCGTCTACCAAATCCACTCACAAGAATTTGGTCGGCCCAAGGCTATAGTAGAAGACACTTGCCTAAGGTGCCACGCAGTGGGACTGAACCCGGAAGCATGTGGTTGGTAGGCAAGCTACTTACCACACAGCCACTCCAACAGCTGAGAGGACGGAGCAATGTGAATGAAGTGTCTTGCTCAAAAATACAATGCACCACCCAGATCAGGAATCTTGGGATTGTTAATGCAATACTCCAACCAAAATGCCACATTCTTCCCTCAACCATTTCAGTTAGATAAGGCAAAATCCAAAAGTTGTTGGTTCTTGAGCTTGTCTCAACAAGACAGAGTGACCTGTTCTACAGAAACCGGTCCACTCTCTTACCAACTAGACTTTAATAAAAACATCACACAGAACAGAACTGACCATTGTCCAGTCATATTTTCAGCTATTTTAAATATTTGCTTTTAATTCAGTTATGAAGCCAGCAATTTTAAGAGGAACAGGATCAGTACCGCCTGACTGGCTTCCATGCCGGTGGCATGTAAAAGCACCCACTACACTCTCAGAGTGGTTGGTGTTAGGAAGGGCATCCAGCTGTAGAAACTCTGCCAAATCATATTGGAGCCTGGTGTAGCCATCTTGTTTCACCAGTCCTCAGTCAAATCGTCCAACCCATGCTAGCATGGAAAGCGAACATTAAGCGATGATGATGATGAGGAGGAGGATGATGATGATAGTGATCAGTTCATTGCATCAACTCCAGTGTATCACTGTTATTTTATCTTACTGGCTTCAAAAGAATGAAAGACAGATTTGATCTCAGCAGTATTTGAACTTAGTAAGTAAAGAAATAAGAGAAGCAATACTACAAATCATTTGTCCAACGCACTTACATTTCTGCTAATGAACTCTCTTAAATAACATGACATGTTAAACTGACTGAGAAATAATTTGCTAAGCTATATTTTTCTCACATTAAAAACGTTCATGTTATTTTCTTTCTGTTTACTTCTGTGCCATTATCTGCTTGTAGTGACACTGAAATGAAAGTTAATTCTGAACATTGAATGGAATTTATTTGCACAACAGTAAAGTACATATTTGACCTTAAAAAATAACAAATGCAGGACGTTTTCTGCAACTGTTATGTACACAACATTTTATTAATATTGCATATCATTTGTAAGCAAGACACAGCTGTGTGTGTAAGGAATTTCCTTACCAATTACATGGTTTCAAGTTTAGTCCCACAGGCAAGTGTCTTTCACTGTAACCCCAGATCAATCAATGCCTAGAGAGTAAAAATGGCCAACAGAAACTATGTAGAAGGTTGCCATATATATATTATGATATATATATATATTTGTATGTATAATATCATTATATATATATACATATATATAATATTATAATATGTATAGGTGCAGGAGTGGCTGTGTGGTAAGTAGCTTGCTTACCAACCACATGGTTACGGGTTCAGTCCCAGGAAAAGTGTCTTCTACTATAGCCTCGGGCCACCCAAAGCCTTGTTAGTGGATTTGGTAGACGAAAACTGAAAGAAGCCCATTGTATATATGAATATATATACAAGAATAAGGGCAGAGAATCGTCAATTAATATATATATACATATATATATGAATATATATATGTATGTGTGTGTATATGTTTGCATGTCTGTGTTTCTCCCCGCCAATATCAGGTGTGTTTACATCCCCATAACCCTTCAAGAAGGGTTTTAGTTAAATATATACGATGGGCTTCTTTCAGCTTCCATCACTCAAATCCACTCAGAAAGCTTTGGTTGATCTGAAGCTATAGTCGTAAACACTTGCCTAAGATGCCATGCAATGAGAATCAACCCAAAACCATGTGGTTATGAAGCAAGCATCTCGACCACACAACCATGCCTAACATATATTTGCTTCTTTCTTCCTTTCTAGTAAAGTAAGTGTCAGATGCATGGTGATTAAATGTTTATTTGAAACCACTGTGATTTTGTTTGGTGGCTGTATCTTGCAGTGAGAAAAAAAAAAGTCTTGGTTGCTGTGAATTTTTATTCATCTATTTATTTCATTTATTTATTTTTTTCTTCTTTCTTTTTTAAATGTCTGGTTACAGATATTTTGCTATTTTCTTCTGTTGGTGTCTGTGTATACAAATGTATATGCATATGCATATTTATAGCTGTATATTCATATAAAGTGTAATGTATAATGTATGAACAGTTTGTATGTATTTATACATACATACATACACACACACACACACACACACATATATATATATATACATACATATACACACATATATTTATACATATATATATACATATATATATATATATATATATACATACATATATATATGTATATATATGTCTATGTATATATATATATATAATATATATGATATATATATATATATATGTATGTAGGTATATATACACACATATTTATACATACATACATATATATATATATATATATATATATATATATATATATACATGCATATATATGTATATATATGTGTATGTATGTATATGTATATTTATAAATATATATAATATATATGATATATATAATTATATATATATATATATATATATATATATATATATATATATATTTGTATGTATGTATATTGGTATTGCATAATGTTTATCTTTGAAGCACTAGAGTTCTGTCATTGTGAACAGTTTTTTTTTTTTGTATTGAGCTCAGTTTCAAGTGTTTTGTTAAATAAACTTCCATGATTCTGTCTGCTTTGTGTGTATGCACGCACGTGTATGTATATATGCATATGTATGTATATATGTGCGCATGTCTGTGTGCATATGTGTTCTTCATGTGTGTGTGAGGGAGCGTTGTGTGTATGTGTGCATATGATTTTCTTTGTGCAAGTATTAGTTTGTGTGTGAGTGTGTGTATGTTCTATGTTTGTTCTATGTGCTCTATGTTTGTTCCACGTGTGTGTTCTATGTGTGTGTGTGTGTGTGTGTGTGTGTGTGTGTATGTATCTGTGAGTGTGTGTACATCTGTATCCTTTGTGTATGTATGTGAGTGTGCCAATGTACCTCTATATATATCTGTGTGTACATGTGTGCATTTTTGTATTGCTAGTTTTTTCAGCCAGATTTTAAAACCTAATGCAATGAGCACTGCTTTTATTATTCTTATTCTGTTTCCAATGTCTGCAACTGTGTTTAATCGGTAATTAACGGCATCACCTTTAAAAGTTTGACACAATTGCACCAAACAAAGTATTTAGTCTGGAACACCTATTTTATAAACTGCAGATGGTGGAGAGACAAAGTTAACCTAACTGTGATAAATATTATAAAGTTTGATCTTCCTGTAAGCATTTAAATATTCAAACCATATATGATAAAATTCAGGTATGACAGGAATAGTTGTGTATCAAAATGCTCTGGGAATATCTTATTAAAATATCACAAGTCTTTACATTCTTTTCTTGATACATATTTTTAAAGAGAAAGTTAATAGTTTTGTAGACTAGAGAATTATATTTTACTATTAACATCTTTGTACACAGTCATAGCTGTGGTAAGAATTCTGCTTCCCAATTATATGGTTCTTGGTTCAGTCCGATTAAGTTGCCCATAGGGGCAAGTGTCCTCTACTATATCCTCTGGCCAAACAAAGCCTTGTGAGTGAATGTGGAAGATAGAAACTGAAAGAAGCCCATTGAATATATATATGTATATACATATATATGATGGATTCTCCTGTCAGTTTCAGCGTATGAGGCTCAGACAACATACTCTTTGTCAGTCATAATGCTTATGTCAAACATGACATTTAAGTCCTGCCAGCGATTTGCAAAGAAGGCCAGAAGGTCAGTACAGGTAGTATACATGAAGCTGTTTTTCTCCTTTGTCTTGCGTCCCGAAGCCTGTTTAATGCTGGTTGCAACAGAGTTTTTAATACCATTTTGACACAACAATCTCCATTTTGTTCATTCCAAGCTTGTTCACTCAAGGGTGTTGTGAGCTATCTTCATCTCTAAGAGGTCACACTTCAGGTTGACCGTATATCTGAGCCATGGTTGGCCAATGAGGTCATGAGGACTTTGGGTATTCTTTCGTCACTCTTTCTGACAACATAGCCAGCCCAGTGCAATTTGATTGTATAAGGAAGCCCTCAATTCTACCAGTCTTACACTTGCTAAACAAGTCAGCATTAAAAAAATTGGCTTTTAGTGAATAACTGCAGATTGTCTTCAGACTGTCATTGTGGAAGATGTCTAGCTGGAAGATGTCTATACATATGTATGTATATATATATATATATATATATATATATATATATATATATATACATATTAATAAGTCTTAGGGTAGCAAAAAATTAAGAAATTTAATTTACTACCAGTGGTGTAGCGAGAAAAAAATTAGTCAACAGACTATATATTATTCATGTAAAATACAGTGTACATTTAATACACATTAGAGATGCCCATAAAAGGACATCTAACCCGCTAGAAAGAGCAGCCAAAGCTCTACACCACAAAATTAGGGATAATTTTGAAAAGGAATGAAAAATAAAAACATTTACCATCTATATTTTGAACCAGGTTTCAAGTTATTTTAGCAAAACAAACTATTTATTTTGCAAGGCCAACTATCATCAGTGAAATAGCCTAGATTGACATATATGCACGAGGCACTCCATAGAAAACATGACTTGTGCATATATGTCTAATTTTTCAAAAATTACCACGCACGTGTGGAATACCTAATCGGCAGCAAATACAAAAAAATGTCGATTTTTCAGAAATTAGCCAAAAACATTTTATAATTAATAAGTCTTAGAGTAGCAAAAATTATATATATATATACATGCATAAAAATATGCATGCATACATACATACATACACACACAATATCTAAATGCGATCTACTATTAATTTCATGCTGTGTAAACATAAAAATCCGACGGCAGTAGTAGCAGTGAAAGCAGCAGCAGCAGAAGCAGTAGCAGCAGTGCTAATTATGTCAAAAATTACTACATCAATTAACTCCAGCCTAAACTCTCGATGTCAACTAGTTATTGATTCTTTCCATTAAGTGGATAACATTCATTTTTTTTCTTATAAATCTAGGAATTATGTCAACTCTATACTAACTCAAAAGTTCCAGAAAACCTAAGTTGTCTTAGTAAATGAGAATAGTTACTAACTAGAATTAGTAGCCGAGTAATAGTATATACACTGATAAAAAAAATCACTTTGGTAATAAGTATTAAAGAGATTTGTACTGTTGCATTAAGAGAAGATTTAAAGACTAGCGTTTCAAACTGTGTCCTTCCTCTGCTTACTCTTATACTCTTTTACTTGTTTCAGTCATTTGACTATGGCCATGCTGGAGCACTGCCTTTAGTTGAGCAATTCAACCCCAGGACTTATTCTTTGTAAGCCTAGTACTTATTCTATCGGTCTCTCTTGCCGAACAACTAAGTTACGGGGACGTAAACACACCAGCATCGGTTTTCAAGCGATGGTGGGGGGAGGGACAAACACAGACACACAAACATATACACACACACACACACACATACATACATATATATATATATATATATATATATATATATATATATATATATATAATTCAATAATAGGATAAGTCTTTATTAAGAATTTATCAAGTAGTTAGCAGGAAAAAGCCTCATAAGGGAAAAAGACCATCATTTATTCCCTCATAAGGGAAAAAGCCATCAAATATATATATATATATATATATATACGGCAGGCTTCTTTCAGTTTCCATCTACCAAATCCACTCACAAGGCTTTGATCAGCCCGAGGCTATAGTGGAAGACACTTGTCTAAGGTGCCACGCAGTGGGACTGAACCCAGAACCATGTAGTTCGTAAGCAAGCTACTTACCACACAGCCACTCCTACGCCTTATGTGAAAACAACATAGAAAATGATAGGAAATTATAAATGATAGGAAAGCTTCTTAGAAAACAATAACATACACAATGTCTTCTGGTTTTATTTCTAAGTTATCTTAGTTTGAATTCTATAATCTGTTGGATTACACTGGCAACACTTGATACCAATGTATTTATCTCATGTATCTAGAGTAAGTCAGCATTTAAGAAACTAATCCACCTTAAGCTACATTTACAAGATTTGCACCCAGGACGAAAAGAACTCACTGATCAATTATAGTGTGTTTATTATACAGCAAGCTGGCAGAATGGTTAGTGTTGGACGAAAATGCTAAGCAAGGTTTCTTATTTCTTTATTGCCCACAAGGGGCTAAACATAGAGGGGACAAACAAGGACAGACAAAGGGATTAAGTCAATTACATCGACCCCAGTGCGTAACTGATACTTAATTTATCGACCCTGAAAGGATGAAAGGCAAAGTCGACCTCGGTGGAATTTGAATTGAGAACGTAAAGACAAATGAAATACTGCTAAGCATTTCACCCAGCAGGTCAACTTTTCTGCCAACTTGCCGCTTTTAGCAAGGTTTCTTCCAACTCTTTATGATGTCAGTCAATGTTTCTCAACCATTTTTTACCTATAGATTCCTTTGGTTTCTGTTTTATTCCGATGGATCCTCTTGGCCATTCGATGCTTAAGAAATCATGTTATATTTTTATAATAAAATATTATTAGGAATTCTATAAAAAAAAGTTTGAATATTTTGTTTGAGGGCTTTGGATAGTGTGACATGGATGGACATGATGTGGAATGAGGAAGTGCAAAGGTGAGCAGGAATGAGAAAAACTAACAACCAAAATGTATAGACAAATGTTGAGGTGGTTTGGGTACATGGAAAGGGTGGATGAGGAGTGGATGGTAAGGAGGGTGATGAAGGTAGAAGTGGTAGGCAGCAGAACCAGAGGCAGACCCCGGTTTGTGTGAATGGATAGTGAGAGGAAAGCTTTGATGGTTAGAGGTGTTGGAGTGAGAGAGACAAGGGAATTTATAAATGATAGAAAAGCTTAGTGTTTGTGGATGGATGAGTGAATTTGGTGTTGTTCATAGGGGTAGGAAACCAGCATGATGTGGCAGGGATAAACCAGCATATGCTGTCAGGCCTCGCTACTGATATTGGGTATTGCGTTCTATGCCTTGACTTGAGCATAGGATGGGGCTCACCTCTTTGAGCTGGGAAATGAATGGAATGCCTGGTGTGTGTCTTGTTATGGCCACCCTCTCCGAAAAAAATGGTGAATAGGTCTGGGTACATGTATGTATATGTAAATTGTCAAAGTATAACCAATTTACTGCAGATAAACTTTAACAACAGAATCTTATGTGGAACCCCAAGGGCCATATGGAACCTCAAGGGCCAAATGGACCCTATTTGAGAACCACTAATGTCAGTTCAAATTCTGTCCCAGTTAACTTTGCTGTAGATTCCATTTCGGAATCAATAAAATAAAGTACAAATCAGGTATTGAAAATAAATATTATGGACTAACTCACTCTTTTTATATTTACTAACCTCGTATCTAAATTAGAAACCATTGTCTACCGCAATAAACTATACCTACCCCATGGTATCTCTTCACTATTATATGAACTAAGACAGCAAGGGTGAAACACCTTAAGCAGAATGTAAATAGTAATTGTAAACTATTCATATTATAGTCCAACATCCCATAAACTGTGTCCCAGCTGCAATTCAGTTTGTCTCTGACAGAAGTCGAATTTAGTATTCGGTACGTGAGCAATTAACGACTATACAAAAGACAATAGAAATAATTTATATAGATTTGCGTCCAGATTTACTTCTTCTAAAAGCGTTTGCAACTGAAAGCTGATTGCCTTCAGTTAAAAATAGATTTAGCCAGATAATAGATATATGAATAATAATCTATACTAAAGTAATGATAGTGTGTCATTAAGAAGTATTACACAAAGATAAAACAAATATGAAAGTATATATTTCATTTTATAGGTTTCCAATATTTAATGGCTGTCTATTTTTGATGTAGTAGGAATAACTCAATTTAGCAACACATCTGCACAAACACTCTAGCGCATGATGCTAGTATGCATATATTTATGTTGTCAGACGGTGTTAAGTGTGAGCATTCATACTAAAAGTGTTTGAAAGATGTGGAATCCATATGTAGAGAATATCATGATGTTCCTTTCAAATGAATAGATGTAATTTTTTGCAGATGTATATATTTTGTAAAAAAAAAAAAATATACATATCTATTGAATTTCCAGTAGTCATATATTACTGCTTATATTCAATACTAGAAATGTTAACTGGCTGATTTTTTCCCCTTCTTTTCTATAAAAGATACACATACAAACAAATATTTTATTTTTTATTTTCCTTCTATATCATTGTCACTTATTATCATTATTATTATTACTATTATTTTTTTTTTTTTTACAATGATTAAAGGATGAAAATATATTCAGAAAATAAAGTATATTGACGAGAAAAAACTTTTCTACAGAATAAATTTAATGATATTCATAGTGAATTGTCTATAGCTTCTTTTTTTAATGTCACATATTTCAAAAATATATTTCTTTCTCTTGAAAATATTTCTTTAAAATGTTCGTCATAAAACCTCACTTGAATTTTCAACACAGCCTCTATTTTTCAATACAACTTTTATTCTTATTTTTTAATTACATTATCTAAAGTAATATTTTATAATAGCTAAAAATATTTCATTTACAAAATATGTTTAAAATATATTTACCTAATGAAATTCCTACTTTAGGTCACCATATAAAAAAAAAACATATATATAGAAATGTTTGTATCTAAGAGTCCAAACACGTTTAGATGTTAATTGAGTTTTCGAGAAAAATTCTTAAAATGAATTTAAAATCTTTTCAAATTTACAATGATATATTCTTCCTTTTAATATAGAATATTGTAATATCATTGTATTTTAAAATTTTATTTCTTGCTCCAATTTCTTTTATATTATATTAAGAAATAACGATAATATGGATGCAATATCAATATTTTTAGTTTTATATAAATACTTGTACATATATGAACATATATTTTCATAGATTTTTCAAAGATATAATTACCTACATGAAATATTCTACTTAGGCAAATATACTTATACCAGTAGCTATATACTCTCATATTCAAGTGTAGGTTTATGCCAAATATAATTTTTTTCAAAATTGGCCAACTCAGTTGCAAGCATGGCTGTGTGGTTAAGAAGCTTGTTTGACAGCAACTTAGTTTCCAGTTCTGACCCACTGTCTGATACCTTGGGTGTCTTCTACAGTAGCCCCAAGTCGACCAATGTTTTGTGAGTGAATTTAGCAGATTGAAACTCTGTAAAAGTGCATTAGTGACCGAGACCCTTGGAAATATGCTGTGCGTGGGAAGACCTGGCATAGTTCTTTATATATACAGGAATTTGATTATGCTTGTTTACTTGTATAATGGGAGCCAGTTGCATTTCTTCAGGTGATACTCAATTGCTGTCCCCATTAGTTACAAAACATTCGACTTCAATGCTAACACAACCATCTGCCTGTTGGTGATTTTTTTTTCCTCCGTCTTCCTTCTCTATTGGACTTTCCTCTGTTTCTGAAGAAGAGCTTTGCTCGAAATGTAAAAACCACCTTTCTTTCCTTCTCTGAGCGTCTCCTAGTACTTTACATGTACCACGTCCTAGTGTTGTTTTTTCTTTGTTTTTTTGTGTTTGTTTTTCATTGTTTTGGATTTACTATATATATATATATATATATATATATATATATATATATATATATATATATATAATTGACTTCTAGATATATATCATCATCATCATAATCATTTAACGTCCATTGTCCATGCTGGTATGGGTCGGACAGTTTGACCAGGGTTGGTATGCTGTGGGGTTGCACCAGACTCCAGTTTGATTTGACATAGTTTCTATGGTTGGATGCCCTTCCTAACGCCAACCACTCCGAAAGTGCAATGGGTGCATTTTATGTCCCACCAGCATGGGTGCCATTTGCATGACATTAGTATCTGTCTTAACTGCAATTTCACTTGGCTCAGTGGCTCTACTTCGCAAACACAGCATATCACCAAGGGTTTCCATCATTTGTCATCACATCTGTGAGGCCCAACACTTAAAAGGTGCTTTTTATGTGCCACCGGCATGGGAGCTAGTTATGTAACACCAGCATTGGCCACATTACCTCCATGAGACCCAACACTCGAATTGTTCGAGTTACATGACATACATGACATAAAAGACATAACATTAAATTTTGAGCTTGAAATGAGAAACTATTTTCCGAGGACAAGTACAGAATCAGTCTCTTATATGATTTTTCTACTTACTTATTCTAAGAATGTTCAAATTATCCATCTTCAGTGACATTTCCCCAATAATGACAAGACATAAATTTTATCAAAGCAACTTATAAAATATTTAATTTCTCTCAAGAGTAATATCAGCAAGTATAAAAATCACCAACAAATTGTGATAGTTATTAACAGTTGCAAAACCTGAAAAGTGTTACAAGTTTGTTGCACATAATTTAGCTCTTGCCAATTCTCGGCAGCTAAATGCCAAAGCTCCGTCTATAGAATGTCCACCTTCGTAGTTGATGTTGCTAATGTCTATCTTGTATTTACAGAGAAACACATACACGCACACACACACTGCACATACACGCATATATACACACACGCTGACGTGGATATATTCTTTTATTTGTTTCAGTCATTTGACTGTGGCCATGCTGGAGCACCGCCTTTAGTCGAACAAATCGACCCCAGGACTTATTCTTTGTTAACCTCGTACTTATCCTAAAGGTTCACTTTTG
>NC_142930.1:116018389-116025889 GCF_046866305.1 Octopus bimaculoides | reverse complement strand
ATGCTTATGCCTACAAAATTTTGATGCAGCAGGATATAAACAATTAGAAATTCCTTAATATTAGAAGTAGCAAGCTAGCAGAAACGTTAGTGGTATTTTGTCTGTTTTTACGTACTGAGTTCAAATTCCACCGAGGTCGACTTTGCCTTTCATCCTTTCGGGGTCGATTAAATAAGTACCAGTTATGCACAGGGGTTGATGTAATCCACTTAATCTGTTTGTCAGTTCTTGTTTGTCCCCTCCGTGTGTAGCCACTTGTGGGCAGTAACGAAATAAGAAATTATAGCATTTCGTCTGCCTTTACGTTTTGAGTTCAAATTCCGCCAAGGTCGACTTTGCCTTTCATCCTTTCAGGGTTGATAAATTATGTACCAGTTGTGTACTGGGGTCGATTTTATTGATTGGCCCCCTGCCCCAAAATTTTCGGGCCTTGTGCCTAGAGTAGAAAAGAATAATTAAGGCTGCGAGTTGGCAGAAACGTTAGCCTGCTGGGTGAAATGCTTAGCGGTATTTTGTCTGTCTTCACATTCTGAATTCAAATTCCACCAAGGTAGACTTTGCCTTTCATCCTTTCGTGGTCGATTAATCAAGTACCAATTGCATACTGGGGTCAATCTAATCGACTGGCCCCCTCCCCACAAATTTTAGACGTTATGCCTTGTGTAGAAAAGAATATTTGACTCTTATTTATTATATAGTGGTGGGCAAATGTAGGTATACAATTTCTTAATTTGAGTGAAATGTTCTTTCCATTTCTCTATTTCTATTTTGGGATAAGAAATTTATGATTTTATGCTTTTTTAAAACTAATTCTATAAGAGAATAATTTTTTCCTAATTTCAGATGTTCATTATATGGAAATTTGGAAATTTGACCAATGGTTAATAGAAGTGGATCATCAAGCAATACTGGAAAACAGAGAATGCAGAAATGGTTAGACAGAAATGGACTGGAGAATTTCAAAGACCAGCTCCATCAAGATTAACAGTTTATAAAATATATGACAAATTTGAGCAGATTGGGTCAATCTGCAATCCACAGAAAAGCGGTCAACAAGTCAGTGTTACCCCTGAAGATAATAAAATACTTGTGGCACAAGCATTCACTCAAAGTTACCAGAAAATTTTAAAAAGGGGATTCAAATGAAGTAGGCATCTCCCACAGATCCTTAACCCTTTTGTTACCAACCTGGCTGAAACTGGCTCTGGTTCTGTAGTTCAAATGTCTTGTTTGCATAAATTTTGAATTAAAATCTTCCACCAAACCTTAGTCACGATTTATGTTACTAACACTAGCTTAATGATAACTAAGTTATTTTACTAAATTCTTTTTTATATTCAAAATTAATTGAAAGAAACACAGAGCATCTCAACAGAAATATGGTAACAAAAGGGTTGATATATAATACTCTTTTACTCTTTTACTTGTTTCAGTCATTTGACTGTGGCCATGCTGGAGCACCGCCTTTAGTCGAGCAAATTGCCCCCAGGACTTATTCTTTGTAAGCCTAGTACTTATTCTATCAGTCTCTTTTGCCAAAACGCTAAGTTACAGGTACATAAAGTGATGTTGGGGGAACAAACACAGGCACACAAACATATACACACACACACATATATATATATATACATATATACGACAGGCTTCTTTCAGTTTCCGTCTACCAAATCCACTCACAGGTTTTGGTCGGCCCGAAGCTATAGTAGGAGACACTTGCCCAAGGTTTCCACACAGTGGGAATGAACCCAGAACCATGTGGTTGGTAAGCAAGCTACTCACCACACAGCCACTCCTGAAAGACGGATTTAGTATAGAGTCTGTGTTATGTACCATTATTAAGACATTTAGTAATTTGGGTGATTAATTCAATGTCAGGATTTGAACACAGAACAACCAGACAGACAGCCAGACAGCCAGACAAATTGACTGACAGACAGATAGAGAGACAGGTAAATAGATGGATGGATGATAGATAGAGAGAGAGAGAGAGAGAGAGAGAGAGAGAGAGGGACAGACAGACAGACAGACAGGCAGACAGACAGGCAGGCAGGCAGGCAGGCAGGCAGGCAAGCAGGCAGGCAGACAGACAGACAGACAGGTAGATAGATAGAGAGATAGATAGACAGACAGATAGATAGATAGACAGACAGACAGACAGACAGACAGGCAGGCAGACAGGCAGACAGACAGATAGATAGATAGATATGTTTCTTTATTAACCACACAGGGCTCAACATAGAAGGGACAAAATACAAATGTAGAGTTTTTTCTTTTCGAGGGGGGCGAAAACAAAGCAAAAAAAAAAAAAAGATAGATAGATAGATAGATAGATAGAAAGATAGATAGATAGACAGATAGACAGATAGATGGATAGACAGACAGACAGACTGATAGATAGATACATAGATAGATAGAAAGTCGGTGAGCTAGCAGAAACGTTAGCACTCCAGGCGAAATGCTTAACTGTATTTCGTCTGCCGTTACGTTCTGAGTTCAAACTCCGCCGAGGTCGACCTTGCTTTCATCCTTTTGGGGTCGATTAAATAAGTACCAGTTACACACTGGGGTCGATATAAATCGACTTAATCCCTTTGTCTGTCCTTGTTTGTCCCCTCTGTGTGTAGTCCCTTGTGGGCAGTAAAGAAATAAGATAGACAGACAGACAGATAGATAGATAGATAGATAGGTTTCTTTATTAGCCACACAGGGCTCAACACAGAGGGGACAAAATACAAATGTAGAGTTTTTCTTTTCGACGGGGTCGAAAACAAAGCAGAAAAAAAAAAAAAACAAAAGTGGGGACAACGATGAAAAAAAAACATCGCAAAACGTTTGGGGTATTTACAAAAAATATGAAATAATACAAAAAATTCCCAATAAATGGGGAGGTTATCCGTGGAAAGAAAAACCTACGAAAAGACCACGGTAACCTCGGTCTTTAGCGTCACACTTTGTTAAATAAAATCTCTTTTATTTAAGCAAGAAACGTGAGTAACTCTCTGTTTACAAAATTTTAAAACGTTTTATAGAATCATGGTCAAGGTGGCTTCGTCATTTATACGTGCCATTCTTGCTACATGTATCCATCTTTTTGCGAAACATTTGCTAGACAACACTTGCCTCTCTACTCTCACCTTCCTTTTCAAGTGATACTTGAAAAAGTTGATGAGAGATTGACCAGAGAGGAAAGTATTTGTCTCTAATCCTTTCAGACGCGTCCACCAGATGCATTCTTTGGCCATAGCCACAAGTACGATAAATACAGCTCTTTCTTCCCGTTTAAAGGAAGGAGGCGTGACGATATTGACGATAGACTCGGTTGATAAACCGACTCGTCCCACACGCGACAGCAGTCGTTCGACATAAGCCCACAGCTCCGAAATGGTTGGACACTGCACGAGTGCGTGCAGAACGGTTTCATCGCTCTGACCGCATCTCGGGCAGGTCGGCCCCGCATTTCGCGAGCCGTGTCTATAGAGCTTATCCCGAACGGGTAGCGCCTCTCGGTAACACTGCCAGGCCAGGGATCTCTGGAAGTTGTCCATAGGTCCCGGCCCGAAAGTCGTCCTGAACAGGCGGGTCAGGTATTCCTCGTCGACGCCCAGGTTCGCCCCGAGATCGTCGTCGTACCTGCCCTCCACTAATCCCCTATAGAATGACTTCGTTGTGATGCAGCCGCTCAAGGTCGACCCGGGACGGCAAAGTTGTTGCAGAGCAACGCGACACTCACGGTGCCATTCGCCATTCCTCGGCCTCTTTTTGATCCACGACTGCAGCTCGGTCGTGGAGACGAGCTGCGGGAAAGCGCGTCGCACAAACGGCGACCACACCTGCTCACCGTCGTCTACGTAGAGCCGGAGATGTCGCAGTCTCAGCGCATGTCTGCGCATCATCAACCACGGCATGCCCAGCCCTCCTTTCAGCGGGTGTTGGCAACAAACGGATCGCCTCACCATCGGAACGCTTCCTTTCCACAAAAAGCGGAAGAGGATGCGCTCCATTTCGGTGATGGCGCGATCGGGACAAGGCACGACGGTCAGGCGGTATTCGATGACGGACGCGATGTACGCGTTCGCCACCTCCGCCCGACCTTTTAAGGACAGCTTCCTCTCGGACCATTGCCGGCAGAGAGTGGCCACCCTACTCATTATCTCGTCCCAGTTCTTCTCCGTTTGTAGGTCCGGACCGAACCAGACTCCGAGCAACTTGACCGGACCGTCCGTCCAGCGTCCCACTACTGAGGCGCTGCCGGACGGTATGGGCTTGCTTCTCCAGGTGCCGAGCAGCAAACCCACCGACTTATCCCGGTTGATTTTCGCTCCCGTCACCGCTTCGTAGTCTTTCAGCGTCTCGCCGACAAGCTCAATGTGCTCGTGGCTAGACGCTATGACGGTGACGTCGTCCGCGTATGCCGACACGCTCGTCCCGCACCCCAGTTCTCGCGGGATGCCCCTCAGCGTCGCCAGCTTCCGCAGTAGTGGCTCGAGAGTCAATACGTACAGGAGCGGCGACAGGGGGCATCCCTGACGAACCGAACGTGCAATGTCGAAGGGTCCCGATAGACGTCCATTGACACGAACAACCGAACGGATGCCTGTGTACAAGGCAGCCATCCAGCCGCGGAAAACGGGACCGAAGCCGGCCGCTTCGAGGACGGCCTCCAAGTATCGATGGTCTACCCTATCGAAAGCTTTGGATTGATCCAAATTGATCAGGGCCCCACCCATGCCAGGTTCCTTAACTACCCTCTCTATGATGTAGCGCATCAGATGGAGGTTGTCATGGATGCTCCGGCCCGGCACGGCGCACGTCTGCTCCGTGCCGACCAGTTTCTCGATGACAAGCGCCAACCGCTTGGCTAACACCTTGGCCAAAATTTTCATGTCTGCATTGAGCAGAGTGATGGGCCTAAAGTTATCTATGGCGTCCCCCTTGTTTGGATCTTTCTTCAGCAGCGTTACCGCTCCTCGGCTCACAAAACCAGGAATGCTCCCGTTCTGCTGCCAGTTGCAGTACACGACCGCCAAGACTTCTCCAAACAAGTCTGGCATACAGTTGTAAAGCTCATAGGGCAGACCATCCAAACCCGGAGATTTGTCCGTCGAGCAACCCGCCATCGCGTCCCTCACCTCCTCCGCCGTGATGACCCCTTCGCAGCACTCCGCCTCTCTTGCCGAGAGTCGTGGCAAGCTGTGCAGGTAGGCACTAAAGTCCACCCTGCCTTCTCGCTCGCCACTCCTCCCGAACAGTCGGGCAAAATGCCGCTGAAACGCCTCGCACATCTTGCTCGGCTCGAGCAATTCGCGCCCCTGTTCGTCTACCAGAGACCGGATGGTGGCTCTGTTACCCCGCTGCGCCTCCGCCACCCGGGCCTCTCGTGCGGCTCCAACACCTTCATTCCCCATAGATAGATAGATAGATAGATAGACAGATGGACAGATAGATAGATAGATAGATAGATAGATAGATAGATAGATAGATAGATAGATAGATAATCCTGTATTCAATTAATTTTCTCTTGTGTATAAATCTCTCTCCCACTCTACTCAACTCTTCTCTTCTCTCAGTCTTGCTCTGTGTTCTCTCTTTTTCTTTTCCTTCTCTCTTTCCATTCCATCTCTTTCTCTCTCTCCCCTACTTTCACACATACACACACACACACACTCTCTCTCTCTCTCTCTCTCTCTCATTCCCTATCTTTCTCTTTCCATCTTATTTTCTCTTCAGATACCTTTCTCTATTCTCTTAGCACTCCATATCACTTTCATACTATTGCCTTTCTCATTCTTCTCTCTCTTTCTATCCCTTTCTCTGTGTGTGTGTGTGTGTGTGTGTGTGTGTGTGTGTGTGTGTTTATCTCACTCTTTTTCACACACACATACACACTGATGCATAGACCCATCAGTCAGCCAGTCCATCCAACACGTTTTCTGCACTAAACAGCAGTTCTTTAAAATTCTCAACTGGTTGCTCTTACACTATGTTTATTAAAAAATATATTTACGCAAATATAATTACATTCAAAAATAACCACATAAAACATTGCTACAATTTAAATCAATTAAGTTTAACCATAAAAATAGGAAGAAATATTTCTACAAATTCAGCTAATATTCGCAGAAGTCCTTTTAGCATTTAAATTATAGATAAATGTTTCATTTTATTTTATTTGAGATTTCTTGACAATTTTATTTTTGTATATATTTGATACTATCTTTGCAATGCTGTTGCAGATATATATATATATATATATATATATATATATATATATATATATATATATACATATATATATATACATATAGATAGACACACACACAGATAGATATAGATACATATTTATTTATATATCATCATCATCATCATCGTTTAACGTCCACTTTCCATGCTAGCATGGGTTGGACGATTTGACTGAAGACTGGTGAAACCGGATGGCAACACCAGGCTCCAATCTAATTTGGCAGAGTTTCTACAGCTGGATGCCCTTCCTAACGCCAACCACTCAGAGAGTGTAGTGGGTGCTTTTACGTGTCACCCGCACGAAAACGGCCACGCTCGAAATGGTGTCTTTTATGTGCATATATATATATATATATATATATATATATATATATATATATATATATATATATATATATATATATATATATACATATGTCTGTGTGTGTGTGAGAGAGAGAGAAAGAGACTATATTTATACATATACTTACATGTATATATATATAAATATATATATATATATATATATATATATATATATATATATATATATATATATATATATATATGTGTGTGTGTGTGTGCTTGCAAAGACCTGTTGAGGCAAGTGAAATCGCTGTCGTGGCCAATGAGAGTACTGCCTGATTGGCACCCGTGCCAGTGGAACATTAAACGCACCACTATCCAGGATCTGAAACCACTATCTTACAATCAGCAGTACAGTATCTTTACCACAAAGCCAAGCACCTCCACAGTTTCTTACAAGGGCTTGTCCTTTACAGATGCTGGTTCCACATAAGATGCACCTGTGCCAGTGCCGTATGAATGCACCTGTGCCGGAGCATGTAAGAGACACCCAGCATGCTCTGCAAAGTGGTTGGCATTAGGAAGGGTATCCAGCCATAGAAACCAGGCCACAACACACAATTGGCTGACCAGCATGGTAAACGGATGTTAAATGATGATAATGACGATGTGTACTATAAATGCGGTTACTTTTTTTATGATTTTTTTTATAGGCACAGGAGTGGCTGTGTGGTAAGTAGCTTGCTTACTAACCACATGGTCCCAGGTTCAGTCCCACTTTGTGGCACCTTGGGCAAGTGTCTTCTACTATAGCCTCGGGCCAACCAAAGCCTTGTGAGTGGATTTGGTAGTCGGAAACTGAAAGAAGCCCGTCGTATATGTGTGTGTGTGTGTGTGTGTGTGTGTGTGTGTGTGTGTGTGTGTGTGTGTGTGTGTGTGTGTGTGTCTGTGTTTGTGTCTGTGTTTGTCCTCCCA
>NC_142930.1:115983389-116013389 GCF_046866305.1 Octopus bimaculoides | reverse complement strand
GATGATGATGAAGATGACGACGACGATGATGTCGATGATGTCGATGATGATGATGATGATGGTGGTGGTGATGATGATGATGATGATGATGATGATGATGATGATGACGATGTTGATGATGATGATGATGATGATGATGATGATGATGACGATGATGATGATGATGATGATGATGACGATGATGGTGTCAATGACAATGGTGATGATGGTTGAGTGAAAATCAATGTTGGTGCTTTCAGCATCTTTAGACTACACACCGAAATCCCAAGATAGCAGAATTCGATTCTGTCTCAACTGCCATTAAGATTGTTGAAAAGTAATTCCCCATTTATTAACCAACAGTGAAAAATAAAAGAAAATATTTATAAATAATTAAATGAAATATATTCAATAAGATTAAAGCACTGAGCTTCAATATTCTCCCATTTCAAAGAATCAATGACAATTCATGTACCAAGACAGATGTAGGACATTTCGCCATAGGAAAATTTGCCATAAAAATTTTCATTTTGAATAACCTCATCCTATGTTTTTGATGTCTGACGTTGAATAAAGAATTTCCTATTTAATGCTTTTATAAAACCTTTAACATTGCTTTTTTTTCATTTAAAAAAATGTTGATATATTATGTCTTATCATTAAGGTGGCAAGCTGGTAGAAATGTTAGCATGCCGGGCAAAATGCTTAGTGGTATTTCATCTGTCTTTGTGTTCTGAGTTCAAATTCTGCCAAGATTGATTTTGCCTTTCATCCTTTCAGAGTCGATAAATTAAGTACCAGTTGCATACTGGGGTCGACCTAATTGACCAGCCCCCCACCCCCCACCCCTCAAAAATTTCGGGCCTTGTGCCTAGAGTATAAAAGAGTGGGGTCAATGTAATTGACTTAGCACCTCTTCCGAAATTCCTTACCTTGTGCCAAAACTTGAAACTGATGATGATAAGATTATTGTCCATACAGGGAAATTCCTGACAGTAAATTTTCCAGACACATACCAAGACACCCTTATTCCTAAGGTATTTTTCGATGTTATTATTATCATTATTATTATTATTATTATTATTATTATTATCATTATTGAGTGAGAGAGCAGTGCATGCCATCAAAGTGACACTGGGGTAAAATATACAAAGCCCATTATACCCATCATGACTACCCGTCTGATAAGGGTACACCAAGCACATGCATCACAACCATATGTGCATGACATGGTGATCTCATATCAAGATAAAAAGCGCATGACCTCGCAGATGGGGCCCAGTTAGAATTTTCTTCAGGTTGAGTATCCCACCCCACTCAAAAGGTCCCTGGATAAGGTTTGTTTAAGGATGTTGAGCAAAACACCCATGTTTCCAAAGGTGAATTATTCAAACCCCAAAGAATTCCTCTCAACACATGGCTATGATGCTCCCCCACTACTTCTGTTCATGATCAGAGATGCATATATCATCAGCCACCAAGGGACATGCTCAACTGTTTAAGGTCAAACAACTGACAAGCAAATCTGTGGTATTAAGCAGAATATTTGCTGTAGCCCATCTCTTATACCATGACAAAACAATGTACATGATAACACTTCCAATCAATTAAGATCAGAAGCCATGAAAGCCACTGTCTGGTACTGCAATATTATTATTATTATTATTATTATTATTATTATTATTATTATTATTATAATTATTATTATTATCATTATTATTTTTGTTCAGGTCATTGCTTGGAATTGAACTCAGAATCTTGGGTTTAGAAGCCCGTGCCCTTAACCACTATGCCATATCATGTAGGAATGAGAACCCAGGTTCGAAATTACCCCAAGGCACCTGATGAACGCTGGAGGGTATATCAGCCCTGTTTATAATTATACCGTATGTTATATATGCATTAGGAATGGTATCCAGCTGTAGAGACTCTGCCAAATCAGATTGGAGCCTGGTGTGGCCTTCTGGTTCGCCAGTCCTCAGTCAAATCGTCCAACCCATGCTAGCATGTGGGGTGGATGTTAAATGATGATGATGATGATATATGACTGGTTTATTTCAGTTTCTATCTGCCAAATCCACTCAGAAGGCTTTGGTCAGCACAAGGCTATAGTTAATTACTTTTTGCTCAGGGTGCAACATAGAGGGAATGAACCTGGAACCACGTAGCTGGGAAGCAAACTTCTAACCACACAGCCACACTCCAATAAAACAAACAGATACAAAATAGATTTTAAAACACAACAAATAGTTGTATTTACCCAGAAATCATGATAAGTGTTAAAATTGCTTCTGTTTCTTCAAGACAGTCACTGTTGTGGTGGAAGTTACTTGACCAATCGCAATATTTATTAACATTATATATTTGTATAGAAAAATGTACCCTTTTCTAGGGAAATACTTTGTGAAAGGAAAAAAAATTCTATGCATTGCCATAGTTCCTCATCAAAGACATCTTTTGTGAAAGATTCCTTCATTTTTTAGAAATTTCATACAAAATGGACTGATTCATCAATCATTCTTATAACATCAAACGTAATGCATCTAATCACTATTGAAGATATACAGCTTCCGAGAAGCTACAAAGAATAAACTCATCAACCATGAAGGCAACAAGACTCGTTACTCTATGAAGCAATTTCTAAAATGTCTAAAGAAAATTTAGGAGAAAGCATCAAACATGATATATTGTAGAAAGAAACATAAGGTTATTATAACAGTTAACAATTATCTGAGTTGTGAAAAAAATACGTGATTTTAAACCCTGATAGAAATAAAACACCTTATATTGTATTTATTTTTCTTGCATTAATCAATGTATTTGGAGAATAGTTCTCATCTTATCTCCAAACAATATGCATCTTGCTAACATATATTTCCTGATAAAAATCCTTTACAATAATATAATATCTAATTCCTGTATTGGAACCCTTTCTTACCTTATTTCTGTTGAAATGCATTGCTTTTGTTTCAGTGGATGGGGGGTGATCATATTGACCCCCAGTATGCAACTGGTATTTAATTTATCGACACTGAAAGAATACGAGGCAAAGTCGACCCCAGTGGAATTTGAACTCAGAACATAAAAACAGATGAAATACTGCTAAGCATTTAGCATTTTGCCCGGCGTGCTAACGTTTCTTATTTCTTTATTGTCCACAAGGGGCTAAATATAGAGGGGGCAAACATGGACAGACAAAGGAATTAAGTCGATTACATCGACCCCTGTGCATAACTGGTACTTATTTAATCGACCCCAAAAGGATGAAAAGCAAAGTCGACCTCAGCGGAATTTGAACTCAGAACGTAACGGCAGATGAAATACTGCTAAGCATTTCGCCCAGTATGCTAATGATTCTGCCAGCTCAGCGCCTTATTATATAGGTGTATTCTTTTCTACTCTAGGCACAAGGTCCAAAATTTTGGGGCAGGCAGCCAGATTGACCCCTGTTCATAACTGGTATTTAATTTATCAACCCCAAAATGATGAAAGGCAAAGTTAACCTAGGCAGAAGTTGAACTCAGAACGTAAAGACAGACAAAATACCGCAAAGCATTTCATTCGCTGTGCTAACGTTTCTGCCAGCTCTCCGCCTTGGTTCAATTAAAAATAATAATGATCTTATTGTATTCAGTGGTCAGGTGCACTACAACTCATCAGGAAAACAAGCCAAATGTGCATGAACAGTGCATAGAATAACACAAAGGAAGTGAACAGTGAATGAGTCATTTAAAAACAGTCGGAGACATCAAGTGTACCGTTGACAAATATCAGCATGGAAGTTTTGATGGATGTAGTGTTCTAACAGCTAACAACTTACTTTTAAAATAATGAGAAATTTAGCAAAAATAACTTTCTAGTTGTTTTAGGTTACCTCTATATTTTCATTTTTTATTTTTACTTGTCTTGCCAAATAAGGTTTGGCTATGTTGGTGCATCATTATTGTGGTTGCTATTCCTCTTACTGATCCTCCTTCTTTAGTTGGTATTTGGTAAATGAGAGTTCAAAGCTTTTGCCCTCAGCTGAGTTTCTTTCTGTGAAGTGGACTCATTTATTGAAGCCTTTTGTTACAATATTTCTGTTAAAAATACATTATTTTTGTTTAAATCAATTTTTAAAATAAGGAAGAATTTAGTTTTAAAAAATAGCTTTTTCGTTATTAATTTGGTGGTTTGGAACACAAATTAACCCTTTCATTACCAACCTGGCTGAAACTGGCTCTGGCTCTGAGTACAAATGTCTTGTTTCCATGAGTTTTGAATTAAAATCTTCTACCAAACCTTTGTCACAATTTATGTTTCTAACACTAGCTTAATGGTAACTAAGTTATTTTACTAAATTCTTTGTTATATTTAAAATTTATTGAAAGAAGCACAGAGCACCTCAACAGAAATATGGTAACAAAAGGGTTAACATGACTCCCTGATGGAAAACGTTAAACTGTCTTAATCCTTTAATCTTTTACTTCTTTCAACACATAAGCTGTGACCATGATGGGGTACCACCACTGGTGTTGCTACCTTTTATCCTCCTTTAGTTAGCATTTAGTGAATAAGGCATTTTGAGTTGCTGCCCTCTCAGTTGTGAGTGCTTTTTATGTGGCACCAGTATCAATGATTTATTTTACATATAGAACCAGTACCAATGACTTTTATATGGAATCGGCACCAATGAAGGGTTATTAAAGATCAATATTTTGTTGCATGTTAGAAAGGTCATTATGCTGTGTGTTTTTATTGGCATAACTTTCACAAGATACAAAAAAAATATATTTCGACACACGAGGTTCACATCAAAAATCTTGTAAACTAAATACAGAAATGAAAGATCAGTAAAATCCAAAGAAAATTAGAATTGCAGAATTCAAAGTCTTACAAATAAACAGTGTAGGAATTGGTAGTCTTAGATTAAATAATTGCATGACAGATTCACTGAATGCCAACACAATCATAATAATTTTATACATTGAAAACAATAAATTAGTACATCGCATTTTGATTGCTGATAGATGCAGGTGTAGCTATGAATAGGTGTGGCAATGAACATGTGTGACTATGTACAGGTATAGCTAAGTGCTGGTGTAGCTGTGTGGTATGAAATTTGCTTCCAAATTGCATGATTCTGGGTTCAGTCCCACTGTATGGCACCTAGGGAAAATGTCTTCCACTATAGCCATGGACAGACCAAAGCTTTGTAAGTGGATTTAGTATGCAGCTGGCAGAAACATTAGCACGCCGGGCGAAATGCTTAGCGGTATTTCGTCTGCCGCTATGTTCTGAGTTCAAATTCTGATGAGGTCGACTTTGCCTTTCATCCTTCCGGGGTTGATAAATTAAGTACCGGTTACACACTGTGGTCAATGTAATCAGCTTAACCCCTTTGTCTGTCCTTGTTTGTCCCCTCTATGTTTAGCCCCTTGTGGGCAATAAAGAAATAAGAAATTGAAAGAAACCTGCTTGTCATTTATGTGTGTGTGTGTGTGTGTGTGTGTGTGTGTGTGTGTGTGTGTGTGTGTGTGTGTGTGTGTGTGTGTGTGTGTGTTGGTGTTAGCATATCCTTGCCTTGACACCACATGATAGTTGTGACTGCCACTGTCACGCATGAGTTATCCTTCCTTTCCAATCTTCCAAGACATGCTTGGCCATGGGGAAATATTATTTTACTTGGAAACAGATAAGGGTTGATGACAGGAAGGGCATCCAGGTGTATAAAATTCAGCACAATAAATTCCAGCCAATGCATGCAAGCATGGAAAAGTGGATGTTAAAATAGTGATGATAGGTGCAGGAGTGGCTGTGTGGTAAGAAGCTTGCTTCCCTACTACATGGTTCTGGGTTCAGTCCCACTGCATAGCACCTTGCACAAGTGTCTTCTACTATAGCTTCAGGCTGACCAAAGCCTTGTGAGTGGATTTGGTAGACGGAAACTGAAAGAAGTCTGTCATATATATATATTTATATGTGTGTGTGTGTGTGTGTGTGTGTGTGTGTGTGTGTGTGCATGTCTTTGTGTATCTGTGTTTGTCCCCCCACCACCATCACTTAACAACCGATGTTGGTGCATTTATGTCCCACCCCCATAACTTAGCAGTTTGGCCTAAGAGAGCAATAGAATAAGTACTGGGCTTACAAAGAATAAGTCCTGGGGTTGATTTGTTCAACTGAAAGTGGTACTCCGGCATGGCCACAGTCAGATGCCTGAATCAAGCAAAAGAATAATGATAGCTTCACGGCAGCAAGCTGGCAGAACCATTAGCACACCGGACAAAATGCTTAGTGGAACTATGTCCATCTTTAGATTCTGAGTTCAAATTCTTCCACGGTCGACTTCGCCTTTCATCCTTTTGGTGGGGACAATAAAATAAGTACCAGCTGAGGAGAGGGGTCGATGTAATCGACCTAGCACCTCTTCTGAAATTCCTGACCTTGTGCCCAAAACCTGAAGTTGATGATGATAATATCTGCTATAAATGCCTTTAATGATCCACATTCTCCCTTTCATTTTCCCCAAAGCAAACATTTTACTGATAGAAAAAGTCCACTTGATAATTTTTTAAAATATCAAGATATTTGCCATTTCCTGTAATATACATAGAACTGACAAATAAATGAACAGAAACTCCATTAACAAATATTTTACTTAATATGTTGTATGAGAATAATGGATTCCAATTATTAGTGTTATGTTGTCCATTAATTATAACAAAACTAAACGAGGCATATCTGGTTGGTTGATAGAAACCTCATAAAGTGTTATAAATTACCAAATCATAAGCTAGAGATGCTACATATGATAACCTTAATTTAATATTCATATTATTGATTATTTTTAAATATCTATTTACTTTATATTTTGCTGCCTTCCCATATCGTTATTAATACCCATGAAGAAAGGTTTCAAATAACGACACGTGCTTTGAAATTATCTTATTAATTTTCGTTTTCTGAATTATCACATTTCTTTTTTTTCTTTTCCTTTTGGGGACATGGGTAATATGTTTTATTTTATTTTATTAGTTTTTTTTTTCTATTTCAAGAAAATAATTAGTGAGGATATTGTAGATAACCATCATCTAACAATGAGTAAAAATAAGTATATATACATATATATATATATATATATATATATATATATAGTATGTTGCTGTGTTGCAATAAAATATAATTTTTTTAACAATATTGTATATGATTCGAGAACCAGTAATCTCTCCTCAATTGATTTCTGCAGAGAATTAAAGGAAGCCATCGTTTTTGCTTTTATTATTTAGGTCTGTTACTCTAGTAATATACTCAAACAGTTTTTTTTTATCAATTTCAGCCAAAAGAATTAAAAAAAAAAATAGAGAAAAATAAAACAGTAACAAATTTTAAATGTAGTAGTAAAGTATAAATGCTTCCATTAGTCTAGACCAAACTACAAGACTAAATTGTTCTAATCATGAGCACAATCTGTTATGAATCTCTGGAGATTTTAGATCTATGTATAAAGCATATTGTATCTTATATTGACCAAGAGCACTTTCTATGTTACAGACACTAACTACCAAAATGCGCTCTGAACAATAGAGTTCACCAATCTTCCTCTGAAAGTTATCATTGGTGACTCCATTTACCATTAGTATTTAACCAATAAAACAACCTTCAAAAGAGAATATTACTATATTATAATATGTTTGAAGAATTACATGATTTGAATATCAAATATGTGCCATATTTGATGGCGTTTAAGATGCATATTTTTTCAAACTGTGTCATAGAAAAACACTCCTGGTTCTATACACGGCTGAAATTATGGTGCATTTAACATACCTGTTCGTCTTTTATGCCATGAAATATATGGTTTGAAATAGTGGCACCAGTACAGCGAAATTTGGCCAGAGGAATCTTTAAAATGCCTTAAAACTCAAAACATGGTCGGTGTAAGGCAGCGACAGGCAGTGATACTTTAAGGAGACAATTAACCAAATCTCCCTAACATTAACCTTTACCATATGACCCATTAGAATTCAGCTTTCTCTGTCAAATATAATGCTTATTTATTCATGCTGATATGAATTAATTATCTTGCATTATCTTGTAGCTTTGAGATTTCAATGATGTGATTGTTTATTTTTAGAATGAAATTGTAGGGAAAGTGTGAGAAGCTGGATCTGGCCGGTTTGAACATAAAACAGGTAGATTGGGCTGGATATGGTTAGATTAAATGCTAAAGGTTTAATCCAGCTATATCCAGCCCAAATATTCTGTCAGTTTTATGTTCAAACTGGCCAGATTCAGCCTCTCACACCTACCCCTTAAACCTTTCGTTACCAACCCGGCTGAGTACAAATGTCTTGTTTTCGTAAGTTTTGAATTAAAATCTTCCATCAAACCTTAGTCTCAATTTGCAGAATCAATCCTTTTTGCCAGCTGGGTGGACAGGAGCAACATGAAACAAGATATTTTGCTCAAGAACAACAACATATCGCCCAGTCCAGAAATCGAAACCACAATCTTACAATTATGAATCCAATACCACTAAGCCATGAGCCTCCACTTGCTTCAGCTTTCATTGCCTTTCATCCTTTCAGGTTTGATAAAATAAGTATCAGTTGAGCAGTAAGGGTCGATGTACCTAAATTCTCAATACAGTTCTTCTGATCTGACATTCTGACTTCGAATGGTGCTGGGGTAGACTTTGTCCATCATCATTTTAGAGTTGATGACTGTTGTGGCAAGAGTCACGACACCCCCTGCGAGAATAGACTGACTTAATGATTATAAATAGTAGCAGTGTGAGTGAGATAGAGAGAGAGGAGACATTAATCACTGGAAGTCGTAAAGTGTCGCTTTGGCAGTTTGTCGGATAATCGTTTGTTAGTTCGTGTATAGATCATGGAGCGTTTATTGGTTCGTGTAAAGATTGTGGGGCATTTGTTGGTTTGTGTATCGATCGTGGAGCGTTTGTTGAAGTGTTACATAGTTGTTACCCTGCTTTGTTATATATTTTATTGTTACTACACAGTTATAGTGTAACAATGTACCATCATAATAATGTTGGCAATATAGCAATAACATAATTATAAGTTGAACACTGAGGGTCGATGCAATTGACTTACCCCTCCCAAGAAATTGCTGGCATTGTGCTAAAATTTTGTAAACCAATACTTCTATTGTTCTCACTCTCTCTCTCTCTCCTTTTCTCTCACCCTCTCTCTCTCTCTGTCTCTCTATCTGTATGTGTATTTGCATGTGTGCATGCATTATATGTATGTGTGTGTGCATGTGTGTGTGCTTATCTGTGTGTGTGTGTGTGTTTGTGTGTGTGTGTTTTGCCTCTAGTGCCAAATAGCACTGTCACCAAAAAAAAAGGATCAAATGTCTGGTCAGCCATGCCAGATCATCAGCGCCCAATGAGCTGTGCCCAGTTGTCTCATTCTGCAGTTTTGATGGGAAGGAGTTTGTCAATATCACTTCCCCCCTGTAATTGACAGATACTTTATTTTACCATCCCTGAAGGAATAAAAGACAAAGCTATCCTTGGCAGGATTTGAATCCAGAACATAAAATGTCAGAACAAATACCACAAAGACATATTTTCCAGAATTTGATCATTTTTTTTTCTAATTTGATCATGATAATTAGCAACATCATTAAGATTAATGATTTCAGCATAGATAGGGAAACTAATTGCTGATCAATTATACAAGCTAATTGTAACTGCCCACGCATTCGTAATAAATATTTTTCCTTGTCATACCTGTTATAATTGGTGAAATCAGTATCTGATGAATGTATCATCACCATCATCATCATCATCAACATTTATTCTGTTTTACCTGTGTTTGCTTCCCAACCATATGGTTCCGGGTTCAGTCCCACTGCATGGCACCTGGGGAAAAAGGCCTTCTACTATAACTCTGGACCAATCAAAGACATATGAGTGGATTTAGTATATGGAAACTGAAAGAAGCTCATCATATATATATATATATGTGTGTGTGAATGTGTGTGTGTGTGTGTGTGTGTGTGTGTGTGTGTGGTGGGAATGAGAGACAGAGAGAGAGTAACTGTTTTAACTGAATGTCATTCACTTTCAATATTCGTGGTGGTGGTGGTGGTGGTGGTGGTGGTGGTGGTGGTGGTGGTGGTGGTGATGGTGATGGCGATGACGATGATGGCGATGGTGATGATGATGATGATGATGATGCTGATGATGAGATCTCTGGTATAGCAGATCTAAAAGTTGCTGTTATTCTACCCTAATTGAACATCAAGCAATGGAACAACGTAAAGACAAAGCTGATATTTCCAGCTTCTGAACACAGGATATCTTTCAATTTATTCTCACATATCAACGAATCAGATGCTCAGCTAGTTGTAGGAAATTTAGTATAACTTTAGAAATAACTTAATTATATTTGTTATATTTGTGGAAATGTTCTCTCTCCGTTTCTCATTTCACATTTATCATACTATAGCATATTATAAGGAACATTTAAAATGGATGCAAGATACCGAAAATTTTATCAATATTGCATCCTGCCATTAAATATAACATGAAGCTCATACATCTTTGATATGTGACAGTGAGAATTATAGTTTAGATATGGCATTTTTTTTTTTTTTTAGTTTTCTTAATGTGTTCAAAGCATGTAACTTTAATTCACATCAATTAGCTGCACAGTACAAACATCAGTAACAACCTCTTGCTAGTTTACAGATTTAACTTTCGTATTCCACATAGTAATATAACAAAAGAATTTACCAAATTGTTTTCTTTTTTACAGTTTATATCGTCTTTTTTTCGTTTTTGTTTTTTTTCCCCCACTAAATCAAATTTATGTTTGTGCAATTTCAGGCATTTGTATTGTAGATTGTACTTTAAAAGCATTTTACGATGTCAAGCTTAATTGCTTATTTGATTTGTTCTGGTAGTGATTGCTAAATCTCTATAGAAACATTAATGATATTTTGAGCAATCCTTGGTGTGCGCAGCATGTCTTCTGTCCATGTATCAGTGAACTATGAGGGTGCACTGTAAAACACAAGTCAGAGTATTTTATATGCATTGGTAAAAGACAGAGAACAGAAACATAAATTTTGCTTGGCTTTTCTGACAAAGACATCTTTTATCTTTCATTTTTTACTTGTCTCATTCATGAGTTTGTGGTCATGTTGGGGCACCACCAACCACATGGTTCCGGGTTCACTCGCACTGTGTGGCACCTTAGGCAAGTGTCTTCTCCTATAGCCTCGGGCCGACCAAAGCCTTGTGAGTGAATTTGGTAGATGGAAACTGAAAGAAGTCTGTTGTATATATGTATATATATATATATATGTATATGTATGTGTGTGTATGTATTTGTGTGTGTGTGTTTATCCCCCAACATCACTTGACAACCAATGCTGGTGTGTTTACGTCTCCTTAACTTAGCAGTTCAGCAAAAGAACCAATAGAATAAGTACTAGGCTTCCAAAGAATAAGTCCTGGTGTCGATTTGCTCGACTAAAGGCAGTGCTCCAGCATGGCTGCAGTCAAATGACTGAAACAAGTAAAAGAGTAAAACAGTAAAACAGTAAATAAATAACCCCAGTTATTATTTTTTTAAACTAGTACTTATTTCATTGGTTTCTTTTGTCAAATTGCTAAGTTACAGGGATGTATTTAACCTCACACTGGTTGTCAAGCAGTGGTGGGGGACAAGCGCAGATGTAATCACAAACACACATGCTCACACACACAAACACATACACATACATATATATGCATGTTGTTATATGCCTGTCTGTTATATGCTTGACAGGCATATAACAACAGGACAGCCAAAACTCAGGATCTTTAATGAGACACAACTTTATGTATGGATGTACCTGATGAGATCCAGACTGCACAATGGATGCAACACAACACATTGAACAGAGTCCCACCCATAGCGGACAGTAGCGGGATGGGTTGAAGTGACCATTGTACAAAATAAAGATTAATACCAAATCCATCTTCAGGTTTCTTAAGAAATTATTATTATTATTATTATTATTATTATTATTATTATTATTATTATTATTATTATTATTATTATTATTATTATTATTATTCAGTGAGAGAGCAGTGCATGCCATCAAAGTGACACTGAGGTAAAATATACGAAGCCCATTATACCCATCATGACTACCCGTCTGATAAGGGTACACCAGGCACATGCATCACAACCATATGTGTGTGACATAGTGGTCTCATATCACGATAAACAGCACATGACCTTCCAGGTGGGGCCCAGTTAGAATTTTCTTCAGGTCAAGTAGCCCATCCCACTCAGAAGGGCCCTGAATAAGGGTTGTTTAAGGATGTTGAGCAAAATACCCATGTTTCCAAAGGTGAATTATCCAAATCCCAAAGAATTCCTCTCAACACATGGCTATGATGCTCCCCCACTACATCTGCTCATGATCAGAGATGCACATATTGTCAGCCACAAAGGGACATGCTCAAATGGTTAAGGTGAAACAACTGACAAGCAAATCTATGGTATTGAGCAGAATATTTGCTGTAGCCCACCTTTTTATACCAAGGCAAAACAATGTACATGATAGCACCTCCAATCAGTTAAGATAAGAAGCCACGAGAACACTCTCAAGATTTTCTCATCATGTAGCTCAGGGCCAACTTCATTGTTTCAGCTCAGAGTTGTTTCAGGTGGGCTTTTACTGGGTACCCTTCATGTCACAAATGCTCACCCATTTCCATGTAAGATATTTTCCCCCATAAACTTGTTTCCACAGAAGATGGGAAATGAACAATATCACTTGTGTGATTGTAACATTTATTAACAACTATCATACGACACCAAGACGAAGAGATTAAGGAAAGCACACACACGCACACACATACAAACATGCACATATACATGTACATACGATGGGTTTCTTTCAGTTTCCATCAACAAATTTCACTCACAAGGCTATGGTCAACCTTCTGCTGTTGCTCCAGGCTGACCATAGCCTTGTGAGTAGATTTGGTAGACAGAAACTGATAAAAGCTTGTTTTGTGTGTGCGTGTGTGTGTGTGTGTGTGTGTGTGTGTGTATGTGCATGTGTGTGCATGCCTGTGTGTGAATGTGCATTTGTATGTGTGTGTGCTTTTGTGTGTGTGCACATGTGGGTGCATGTGTGTGTGAGTGCGTGCATACATGTGTGTGAGTGTGCATGTGTGAGTGTGCATGTGTGTATGTGCATGTGTGTATGTGCATGTGTGTGCATGCATGTGTGCATGTGTGTGTGCGTTTGTATGTGTGTATGTGTGTGTGTGTGTGTTCATATGTGTGTATGTGTGTGCGTGTGTGCATGTGTGTAGGATGATGACGACAACGATGATGACGATGACAACGACGATGATGATAACAATGATGATGATGATGGTAACGATGATGATGATGATAATGATGATGATGACAATGACGACGATGACGACAATGATGATAATGATGATGGTAATAATAATGATGATGATGAATGATGGAAGTCATTATGGTGGTGGTGGTGGTGGTGGTGGTGGTGGGGTGATAGTGAGGATGATGATGACGGTGATTACGATAAGCATAGAATTTTTCTCAATAAGATCCTTATATGAAGACCGACTCAATGATATCCTAAATAATGGTTGTTTTAGTTCCACATTGCCTATTTTGTGTCTGAAACACATATGAAACATCAATAATCTCATTCTGTTCTATATCTGATCGATAGTTTAAATCACAAGTAAGAATAGCTTAATATTCCAGCTATTAACCACCACATAATAATATTGTTTTGTAAAATGCAAGTTCTGTAAAAGCTTCTTAAGTTTCTATCCTACAATTGTCTGTCTCGACTCACAACATGACGACAAATGTCAAATACAAATGTCTAACAAGCAGAAATATAAGCAGGTTTAATTAGTCACAATGGGATCGAGCGAGAGAGAGAGTGGGGAAGGAGAGAGAGCGAGAGAGAGAAAAACAGAGAGACAGGTAGATAAAGAGACGGAGAAGGAGACCTCGAAATTTGTGTCAGACACATATATGTATATATAAGTTAGAGACCCAGTATTGATAATGCCAGAAACGAAAAAATAAAAATGCTGAGATACAAAAAACAATATTAGTTTAATGACTGATACTGCCAGAAGTTTTCAGGGCAACAGTTATCAGACACTGTATGAGGTAGATATTAGTTAAAAATTCATGGTGGAATCATTAATGTGCATGTAGATGTAAGTTGTATAAGAGTAATTGTATGTTGTTTGAATTTATTTTTCTTTTTTTGTTTGTTTTTCCTATCAGTATATACAGACACAAACTCCTGGGAAACAGCACAATTTTATTACTCAATACATTTTTTGTCATGAAACAAAATATATCTTATGTTCAAAATTTTATACTTCACACCTGCAAATTGCTTCATTCTTTTTATAGAAAATTCAATGGATATGCTAAAATGAATGAAGTCTCATTAACTAAATGGTTCTTATGCTCAAATTGATTCATTAATTGATTCTTTAATTACTATAGACAATTCTGTTGATAATAAATATTCTGTCTATTATAGATAGACATACGTGCAGACGTAGATAGACATAGGTACAGGTGGAGATGTGTAGTGAGGAGTTTACTTCCCAACTGCATGGTTCCGGGTTCAGTCCCACTGCGTGGCACCCTGGGCTAGTATCTCCTGCTTTAGCCTCGGGCTGACCAAAGCTTTCTAAGAAACTGAAAGAAGCCTGTCATATATATGTGTGTGTGTGTGTGTGTGTGCGTGTGTGTGTGTGTGTGTTGGCACAGGAGTTTCTGTGTGGTAAGTAGCTTGTTTACCAACCACATGGTTCCAGGTTCAGTCCCACTGCATGGCACCTTGGGCAAGTGTCTTCTGCTATAGCCTCGGGCCGACCAAAGTCTTGTGAGTGGATTTTGTAGACAGGAACTGAAAGAAGCCCTCGGATATGTGTGTGTGTGTGTGTGTGTGTGTGTTTGTCCCCCAACATCGCCTGACAACCGATGCTGGTGTGTTTACGTCCCTGTAAATTAGCGGTTCAGCAAAAGAGACTGATAGAATAAGTACTAGGCTTACAAAGAATAAGTCCTGGGGTCGATTTGCTCAACTAAAGGCGGTGCTCCAGCATGGCCACAGTCAAATGACTGAAACAATTAAAAGAATAAAAAAATAGATAGATAGACAGATAGATAGATAGATAGATAGATAGACAGGCAGAAAGACAGACAGACAGCCAAGCAGACAGACAAACAGACATACAGATTGATAGATAGATAGATAGATAGAGAGAGAGAGAGAGAGAGAGAGAGAGAGAGAGAGAGAGAGAGAGAAAAAGGGATTAAAATATGAAGATATGATCTACTGACCCACAACCCAACATCTAATATGTCACCCTCTATGCCATCTAAATATCTTTTTTACATTTAAATGAAGGAAATTTTTACAAATGATATTTCCATTCTAATTCTCTTTCATTCTTGTAAGCCATGTTGGTTTGTCGACAAAATAATGTTTTCCTGTAACTGCATTTTTTTTGTTTGTTTTTTTGTTGTTGCTTTTTTTGTTTGTTTTTCCTCATTCAGACAGTTTCTACATCATAATTTACTTTTATTTTATTTTATGCTATTTTTTTCTTCTGTAGTAGTTTAATCACTGAAAGTTTGAGGTGATTTACCATGACAGTATTTCTGCTTCATTGTAGTCAATCATTTTTAGACAGTATAACGTTTGTTATAATTACTGCTTTATAAAACAAAACTATAATAATATTTATATTAATGCAGTGATAATAACATATCAAAATATTATGTAACATTAGTTTCATAAGCAAATAAGTCTTACAGTGGTTTTATTTTCAAAAATAAATTAATAAACAGACAAAAGAATGGCCATGTGGTAAGAAGTTTGCTTTCCTGCCACATGGTTCCAGCAACAGTCCCGCTGCATGGTACCTTAGGAAAGTGACTTCCACATGTAGCCTCAGGCTGACCAAAAGCTTGTGAGTGGATTTGGTGGGGATGATAATGATAAAGATGATATTTATTTCTTTATTGCCCATAAGGGGCTAAACATAGAGAGGCTAAACAAACAGAGACAGACAAACAAAGGGATTAAGCTGATTACATCGACCCCAGTGTGTAACTTGTACTTTGTTTATCGACCCCAAAAAGATGAAAGGCAAAGTCAACCTCGGCGGAATTTGAACTCAGAACGTAAAGACAGCCGAAATACTGCTAAGTATTTTGCCCAGTGTGCTAACATTTCTGCCATTTTGTCACCTTGATGACAATAATGATGATGATGTTGATGATGATGACGACGACTACAACACCGATGACGATGAACATGGCGGTGGTGGTGGTGACAGTGGTGGTGAGCATGATAGAGATGATGATGATTATGATGATGATGATGATAATGATGATGATGATAATGAAGATGATTATGATTCTGCCTCCTGGTCTTTGTTGTTAACTATCAACATCATCCTCACTGTTTTAGCATCCACTCTCCCCTGCTTCCCTGGATCAGACAAAATCCATTACGGCAGTTTTTCTACAGCCAGGTGTTCTTCCTGTAACCAACACATTTTTTTTCCATGATCAGACATGAATGACACTGCATGTATACAGGTGACACTTGTTTACAACTACTGCATGATGCCAAAACAAAGACAAATGTACACACACACACACATACACACAAACACATAGGCAAATCTATGCATCATCTTCATCACCATCTTCATCAAAATTTAAACATCTACTTTTCTATGCTTGAATGGATCAGAGTTTTATTGTGGCATATATTTTACAGATGGATGCCTTTCCTGTTGCAAACCATTACCTGCTTCTAAGCAAGTTAATGTTTCCCCATGGTCAGACATGATTTTGCAGAATATTGGATATAAATGACATTCATTTACAACAAACACACAATGTCAGGACAAGGAAACACATTGATATACAAATTTAGAAATAATACATTTCTAAATCTCTCAGAGAGATTTATGCAGTAGTGATACGATGAGGTAGTTGTATGCTGTCAACTTAATGTGACAGTCCCCTGAAGGGAGTAATACTACTGTTGGTTAGACCTAGGAAGCTGCACCGCTTCCTGTCGGCCTTGACACATTTCCAGACTGATGATGAGCCAAGACTCAGAAACATATCTCTGGATGCAGGCTTAGCTGGGTGGAGGTGCTTGTCTCCCCCTTGTAAACATAAGGACACAGAAAATGTGTCAAGGCCAACAGGAAGCAGTGCAGCTTCCTAAGTTTAACCAACAATAGTATTATTCCCTTCAGGGGACTGTCACATTAAGTTGACAGCATACAACTACTACATTGATATACACTCCAACATATACATACATTCATATACACATATATTTTTACACACAAGGCTTCTTTCAATTTCCATCTACCAAATCCACTTCCAAGGCTTTGGTTCACCCAGCGCTATAGTAGAAGGCATTTACCCAAGGAACCATGCAGTGGGACTGAACCTGAAACCACATGGTTGGTATGCAAGCTATTTACCACACAGCCATGCCTGTGCCCATTTCATCGTGGCACTCCGTCAGTTACGATGATGAGGGTTCCACTTGGTATGATCAATGGAATAGCCTGCTCGTGAAATTAACATGCAAGTGGCTGAGTACTCCACAGACATGCGTACCCTTAATGTAGTTCTCATGGGAGATTCAGCATGACACAGAGTATGACAATGCTGGCCCTTTGAAATACTGGTCAAACAGAAACAGGAAAGACTGAGAGAAAGTTGTGGTGAAAGAGTACGGCAGGGTTCACCACCACCCCCTGCCAGAGTCTCATGGAGTTTTATGGCGTTTTCGCTCAATAAACACTCACAACGCCTGGTGTGGGAATTGAAACCGCAATCCTACAACCATGAGTCTGCTGCCCTAACCACTGAGCCATTGTGCCTCCACTTGTGCCTATTTAAGTTAATGATGAAAGGACTTTTGAATTGCCCTGTTCAATTAAAACCACATCTTTTGGGAATGTACTTTATTATGCTTTAATCTAATAAATTATTATGCTTTAATCTAATAAATCATAATTTTGTTGAATCTTCATTAAAGAAATTTCAAATTATTTTCAAGTTTCTTTTAGTTCTTTTATGTTTGTTTTTGTTTTTAAATTTAATATTAATTATTTTGCTGCTTGTTAATTCTAATTTAATAGTTCTAATTCCATATTAGTTAAATGTTAAACTTGAGCTGATGATGTTCATATATCAGATCGTTATGGAAATGAATGACAAGACAGGAATTTTAAGAAGCAAAAAATATAATGAAAAGAAACATATACATACGAGTTCTGATAAAAAAACTATCATAACTGGAAATATGCAGTGTGTGAGAAGACCTGGCAAGCCAAGTGAGACCATAATCCGAGGCCTCTGCCAGGGGTGTAGCCAGCCCACTTATGTGTACCTTTCCTTCATTGGACACTAAACTCTGCTTGCGAAGACCTGTTGAGGCAAAGGAAATCGAACCAAATTCGACGACTGGTGCCCATGCCAACCTTCCTGCATTGGATACTAAACTTGGCTACCAGTGAACTAAGGTAACACCTTTTATCTTTCGAGCACCTTCCGAAGTATTCGAGCATTGCCAAGCAGTGCTGTTGTCTGCAAGTGTTCCACCCTTACTGCAGTTCCTATTTGTTTCATGTACTTCTCAAGATTTTTGCTTACTGTTCCCAGGGCTCAGACAATTACTGGTACTACTGCTACCTTTTTCATCGACCACAACTGCTTAACTTCCCAAGCTAACCTGTCATATCTCTTGATTTTTCTTTCTTCCTTATCGCATAACATGTCTATGATCCAGCATAGTTTGTTTTCTTTCTCAATTAAGACTATGTCTGGCTTCCTATTCTTTATCTCATGGTCGCACTGAATCATAAAATCCCATAGGATCTTTGCATTTCTATTTTCAACAATGCCTTCAGGTTTGTAGTCATATCAATTTTTTGCTCTGTCAAGTCCATACTTGTTACAAAGTGTCCAATGGACAAGCCTGGCTATATTGTCATGGCTTCTCTTATATTCCTTCTAGGTTAGTGGCATACTTTGGCCGGTAATATGCCATATGGTTTCACCGTTTTGTCCACAGATTCTGCACTTATCAGTTTCTGCTATGTTGTTATTATCATTATTATTATTATTATTATTATTATTATTATTATTATTATTATTATTATCATTATTATTATTATTATTATTATTATTATTATTATCATTATTATCATCATTATTATCATCATCATCATCATCATCATCATCATCATCATCATCATTATTATTATTATTATTATTATTATTATTATTATTATTATTATTATTATTATTATTATTATTATTATTATTAAGGCAGTGAGCTGGCAGAATTGTTAGCACATCGGGTGAAATGCTTAGCGTTATTTTGTCTGCTGCTACGTTCTGAGTTCAAATTCTACCAAGGTAGATTATGCTGTTCATCCGTTCGGGGTCAATAAATTAAGTCCTAGTGAAACTCTGAGATTGACATAATCGACTAGTCCCCTCCCCACAAATTTCAGGCCTTGTGCCTAGAGCAGAAAGGATTATTATTATTATTATTATTATTATTATTATTATTGAATGAAGACACATAACCTTATCTTCACATATTTTAACGGTCACCAAATATCTGAAAACAAAGATCTAGTCTTATACTTTTCTGTCCACTGTAAACAAAATCTGATATAAACCTGAAAAGCATATAAACAAAATATACTCAAGGATTACTAGCAAATTCCCCAGGCTATTAAAATGCAATCAGAGATTACTTGTCACATCAATGTTAAGCCTTGCAGCAGATAAATAATGTTGATCATTGAAAATCTTTTCTTGCTACTGTGAAGTTTTAGAATTACCAGACTGAAAGTCTTCTTGCATAACAACAGCTTGAATAGAATTGCATCATGATATGTGTAAGGATTATATGGAAGCATAAAAATATAATAATAGTAGAAATAGTTGAATTGAACAGTGCTCAGAATGTGACAGAAAAAATGATAGGAAATAATAGAGGAGAAATATAGGATATGGCAAATGGTATATGCATATATATATAAAATCTGGATGGTGTGTGTATGTTGTGTGTGTGTGTGTTCATGTACTATGTGTATATGTATTATATATTTATATATATGTATGTATTATATATATACATATGATAGATAGATAGATACAGACAGAGATAGATAGCTAGATAGATAGATAGGCAGACAGGCAGACAGACAGACAGAGATGGATGAATAGATAGATAGATAGATAGATAGATAGATAGATAGATAGATAGAGAGAAATAGATAGATTAGATAGCTAGCAAGCTATCTAGCTAGCTAGCTAGATAGCTAGCTAGCTAGCTAGATAGCTAGCTAGCTAGCTAGATAGATAGATAGATAGCTAGCTAGCTAGCTAGATAGATAGATAGATTTGATTAAATGAGATCCATGAATGATTAAGGCATATCAAAGTGAAGCAGGCCACAATTATTGGCACCACAGAATGATGTAATTCAGACACTTATGTAATCCATTATCAGAACACAGAAAGCATTGATGAAGGGATGTACACTATTGTTTGGTAAACCACAACCCCAACAGTATCCAAAAGAATCTAAAACAATCTAAAAATATAATTCAATTTAATATCTTTATTCAACTTGCTTCTAACCTTTGGTAATATCATTATATTTGCTTCACCCTCCCTAGTTATAGTTTTTATAATTCTTTATAATTCCTATGAATTCTTTTAACATTTTTTTAATACTCCCCATAATTTTAATTTATTATAGTAGTGAACTAACCTAGCCACTGAACCTACATAATTTTAATTGATTTGCTTTATTCTCAATAATATTCTGACAATATTGGTTAAAGGAATCATTAGGATACATGGTTTCGTTCATTTTCTAAATTTTTATTGGTAATATTGGTTCTGTTTTCCTATCTCTGTTATTTCTGGCCTTTCAACTCATAACTTTGTTGCAGCTATATAAATGACCTCTCTAAATTTCGATATTTAACTAACATAAATTCATAAATTTATAGATTTATATGTTTATGTTAACACTGATTATTGCCTAAGCTACTTTCATTAGTCTAGTATACACATATATTTGTCTGTGCTAATACTGTCTTCTCATAATGAGCTGACCACCTTTGCTATTAGATTTTTCCTGTACTCTTTCTATTTAAGTATTTATAGGTTATAATTGCTTGTACTCTGATTATGGTTATCTCTGTTTATTAATGATTTGATTTTATTTTCCCTTCTTTTTTCCCTCCTTTTCTGCTGAAATTTTTCAGAAACTTTTTCTACTCTCAGCAATTTCCCATAAGTTATTTTCTCAGAATTATAATTAGCTGAATCTCCCTTAGTTAATGCTAATGTTTTGTTAGTTCTGTGATAATTAACCAAGATGAAATTAGCAAATGAGAAAGTAACACAATAATTTATTAACCATGTCACTCCTTAATATACAGAACAATATAACATAGTTATTTACTATTATATTGTTCTGTATATTATATAAATTTTCCCCTCACCACTGTTCACCATTTACAACATTCAACCCCTATATATTGGGTTGGTGCATAATTATTGAAGCTTTTTTTCAACAAATTTTATTCAACAAAAACAACAACATGTAACAAAAACATCTTTAAATGATTATTCTGGAGCATATTCACCATCTCCTTCAATTACTGCTTCCCATTTGTTTGGCAGACGGTCAGACCATCATTTAAAGATGTTTTTGTTAAATATTATTATTGTTTTTGTTGAATAAAATTTGTTGAAAAAAAGCCGCAATAATTATGCACCAACCCAATACATCTGACTGACTTCATTCTATTTTCCCACCTATTTCACACTCTTCTTCCACACTCTTGCAACTTTACTCACCCTAACTGATTCTTCTGTATTCATATTCATATTCTTTCCAATTCATCTTTACCTTGATATTACTGTCTGGCACCCTATCATCAGAAGATAATGCAGACAGGAACAGTACCTTGGAAGAAAACACAGTCTTACAATCTCTAAGCAAGATGAGGAATCATTCTGCTATCATTATCTATGCTACTTCTCTTTCTAATCTTCAGTAGCTATGGAATATTCAGCCAGCAGAACATCATGGCTGAAGTTACATTCCATCAAGCTCACAAATCAAAACGTATGCCCCTGAAGGTTAACTCTGCTATGTATAACTAAGCACTGGACCTCATTGAAAATATTGCATGACCCATGGCTGACAAGGATCATGAACAGCCATAGGAATGTAACTGAACCAACACCAGTTGTCGAATAATGGGTGGGCAAAAACAAGGACACATATACACATACAGCATGGAAAATGGACATTAAATGACAATGACAACGACGATGATGATGATGATGATGATGATATCGTGATGGCACTTGTGCCCAGTGTCGCCTTCCTGGTACTTGTGCTGGTGGCACGAGTAAAGACATTCGAGCAAGATTGTTGCCAGTGCCACTGGACTGGCTCCTGTGCAGGTGGCACATAAAATACACCATTTTGAGCATGGCTGTTGTTAGTACCGCTTGGATGGCTTTCGTGCCGGTGGCACATAAAAGCACCCACTACACTCTCGGAGTGGTTGGCGTTAGGAAGGGCATCCATCTATAGAAACTCTGCCAAATCAGATTGGCACCTGATGTAGCCATCTGGTTCGCCAGTACTCAGTCAAATCATCCAACCCATGCTAGCATGGAAAGCGGACGTTAAACGATGATGATGATGATGATGATGTATTTATATTTATAATTTATATTTATATTTATACTTATATATATATATATGCACATACATACATACATACATACATACATACATACATGCATACATACATACAAACATACATACATACATGCATATATACACACATACACACTTATGCATACACTCATTATAGGCTTCCACAATATTGCCTTTTACTAAATTCACTCACAAGACATATTATTGATTTTAAATTTTGCTATTCGATTATCTGCTTCAGTGTTTGGTTGTTGTTAAAATGAAGTCCTCATAAAATTTAGCCTATGTATTCATAACAGAAAACTGATGCAAAAGATAGAAATCGAATGTCATCAGAAATATTAACCCTTTTGTTATCATATTTCTGTTGAAGTACCCTATCTGTTTTCCTATTCATTTTTCTCAATTAATTTTGAAAGTAATGAAGAACTCAGGAAAATAACTTTGTTATTGTTAAGCTGGTGTTTGGAACATAACATGAAATTTTGATAAAAGATTTCAATTTAGATCGCTTTAAAACAGAAAGTTTTTATCATAGAACCTGGGGCAGTCTCAGGTGTGTTGGTATCAAAATGATTAATAAGATGTCTCTTCATTAACAGAATGAGAAATGTAGATGACATAAGTGTGTTTATACCATTTCCAAATTTCATAATCAGGGAATAATAGTTAGAAAGATACAGATATTACAATCATGAATTCTTAGTTTATTGAAGGTATTCATATATGTATTAGATGCTAGTTGTTGATGCTTATAATTCTATGGCCTTTAAGCTATAATTTCATATCCTTCTTTAAACACATTTGATGAAGAAGATGAAATTTTACTTAATATTTAGGTATTTTGATTGTAGCTGACATGAAATTCATTGCAAGTAATTTTATGACATCTATTTAAAAATCAGTTGTCAAAGCAATGAATACAGTGAATATAACTGTTCTAAATAATGAGATGATGATATATAACTGAAAAGAAAAATATCTTTCACTTGCATGATTCATGTCCTGTGAGTTAAACTCATTTAATTGCTGTCGACATATATTCATAATTTGTGTGAAACCTCCCAAAAGTCAGACAATTTGTTGTCTCTCTATCCATCATAATATACAAGAACTGTTTCTTATAATTCCAAGGACGATATATACAAATAAATAATAGTGACAGACAAGTCAAACTGAATTAATAAATATATGTATTTTATATTTGGTGATGTATAAAAAAATTATATAATTATATAACTTTGCTTATATAACTTTAAAGTTAAGTTACCTTTCATAGAGTCTGTTTTGTTTTTTCCTTCCTCTGAGCCAGGAGTGGGGAAATCTTTTACCCAGGGGTAAAATATTGAATTTTTAAACCTACCATTGATTAATTCATTAAAAACATAGATATAAGCCTACTTCCAAAATATAAATTTAACATAAGTTGCAACCAAAAAGGTAGCAAGCCAGCGGAACTGTTAGCCCATTGGGCAAAATGCTTTGCCATATTTCATCCGTCTTTATAACGTGAGTTCAAATTTCACTAAGGTTTGACTTTGCCTTTCGTCATTTTGAAGTTGATAAAATAAGTACCAGTTGAACACTGGGGTCGATGTAGTCAAGTTACCCTTCCCCAAAATTGCTAAACTTATGCAAAAATTTGAAACCATTATAAGTTATATCCAAATTAACTTTTAATTATCATTATCATTATTGGAGCAATCTCGAGTATAACCAGCCGAAATTGCAAAGATAATCTGGAATTCGACTGAAGAAAGAAAACTTTGAATGACCCGTCCGTGTTTTTTCTTGTCCATTTTTTGTATTATCTGTCTGGATGTTTTGTTGTCCCTTTTTTGTATCATCTAGCTGTCTGGATGTTTTGTGTTCTTGTCCCATTTTTTGTATTCCCTTTTATATACATATGGCAGTGTACGTACACTTTGGTCTCTTACGTGTAAATACATGTGTATATACATATATATATATATATATATATATATATATATAAGATGGAAGATGGAATATATGAGAATTTATCATTAACCACAACAATTTTTTCGACACATCTAGCATTGATTCCTCATGGCTGGGACACACAACAACTGGTTCATTAGCATCCGGTGGTGAAGAAGTATCTCGTTGGGTGATAAATAAATACAACACATTAAAATAACAGTTCTGCAAAGTAACTTCTAATTTAGGAGAAAGAAAAGTAGCCAGATGGAGGAAATATCTTCATTTATATAGAAGATCAAAAATAAAATTACAGATGGCAAAAAGAGAAACGAACATGCAATCCAGTGAGAAAAGTATTAAAAGTAACCGTTAACAAATATGGATGTATAAACACCCTCAGGCAAGATGCATGGTGCAAGTACTCGTTCATACAAGCATCTGCCAAAATTTGAGTGTACGCACACATGAGGTTTGGTGCACTCATGATGTTTGTAAGAATGGGGAGCTTAAAAGTAAAATCAAGTCATCAATACCTCAAGCTAAATTAAATTATGTTAACGACTACTCAAAATTCATTCCCACTGCATATACTCTTTACTCTTTACTCTTTTACTTGTTTCAGTTATTTGACTGTGGCCATGCTGGAGCACCGCCTTTAGTCGAGCAAATCGACCCCAGGACTTATTCTTTGTAAGCCTAGTACTTACTCTATCAGTCTCTTTTGCCGAATCGCTGAGTTACGGAGACATAAACACACCACCATCAAGCGATGTTGGGGGAACAGACACAGACACACAAACACACACACACACACACACACACACACACACACACACACATATATATATATATATATACACACACACATATATACGACGGGCTTCTTTCAGTTTCCGTCTACCAAATCCACTCACAAGACTTTGATCGGCCTTAGGCTATAGTAGAAGACACTTGCCCAAGGTGTCAAACAGCAGGACTGACCTGGAACCATGTGGTTCGTAAGCAAGCTATTTACCACACAGCCACTCCTACGTATATATATATATATATATGTATTCATTGGACACTAAACTCTGCTTGAGGCTAGTGGAATCGAAATCAAATGAAATTCACAAATTCAATGACTGACACCCGTGCCAGTGGAGCGCTAACAGCACCATTCGAGCGTGATCGTTACCAGCATTGCCTTACTGGCACTTGTGCTGATGGCACGTAAAAATGCATTTGAGTGAGGTCATTGCCAGTGCCACTGGACTGGCTCCTGTGCAGGTGGCACATAAAAAACACCACTTGCGCATGGCTATTGCCAGTACTGCCTGACTGGCCCTCATGCCGGCAGCATATAAAAGCACCCACTACACTCTCGGAGTAGTTGGCATTAGGAAGAACATCCGGCTGTAGAAACTCTGCCAGATCAGATTGGAGTCTGGTGCAGCCATCTGGCTCACCATTCCTCAGTCAAATTGTCCAACCCATGCTAGCATGGAAAGCAGACGTTAAACGATGATGATGATAATGATGTATATATATAGTGAGAATTTACAAAAAAACAAAAGATGAAGACGGTTGTTTAAACAACAAACAGATGTATTAGTTTAATGCTTGGGAATTATTATTATTATTATTATTGTTATTATTATTATTATTATTATTATTATTATTATTATTATTATTATTATATTATATCTGCCTTAGCGAAGGCGGAGGTATTGTTTTTTCAGTCGTGTTTGTTTGTTTGTCTGTTGACAAGATATCTCAAGAACTGCTGGGTGGATTCAGATGAGACTTTCAGGGATGTTTGGCCTCATGACTGGCATGAACTGGTTAGATTTTGGGATCAATCAATTATCAGACAAAGATTCTAGATTATTTTCCCGTTTTCTTTTTTACTTAATTTTTGAAAATGGTCAGGTTCATTTTCAGCATTTTCATTTGTGAAAACAGTCGAGTTTATTTCAGATATTCTCCTTTTAAAAATCATCTCCAGCTAATTGTTGAGAGGACGCTGGTGTTGCCTTGGTAGAGGCTTGTGCTCTCAGTGCTCTTGTTAATGTTATCACCATTATCATTAAATATTAATATGCGAAATGTCTTTCAGGCAGTGACCTGGCAAAATCATTAGCCCTCTGGACAAAATGCTCAGTGACATTTTGTCAGTCTCCATGATCTGAGTTCAAATTCTGCCGAGGTCGAATTTTGCATTTCATCCTTTTGGGGTCACTAAAATAAGTACCAGTAACGCCCTGGGGTCGATGTAATTGACTGTCCCCTTCCCCCAAATTTCAGGCCTTGTGTGTATAATATAAAGGATTATGTGAGATGTCTTCAAAATTAATTCCTTTAGGGAATTACATTTCCCTATAACAGACCAATGTAAGATTCTTTATGTGGTTACTTGATCTGCTAGAAATGGCAGTCAAATCTCCCAGTAATATATAAGATAGTAATCTTAGAAAAGGAAGGACACATGTTATCTTGTCCCTGGGGTATCAAAAACCAGAATGGTCCAAACTAAAATGCTTTAATCAAGATATTTTTTGTTTTTTCCTTCAATTTTTTTTTTTTATTTACTAACTGAATCTGGAGGAAGGGACAGAGCCCATGATCATTGCATGTTCTCTAAGACAGGAGAGGTTTACTCTATGAGAGCTGACCTGGAAGTAAACAATTACAACAAAACTTCTCCATTTATATGTTTGTTCCCCTTTTACACATGTGAAGCAAAGGAAAAAAGACAGCAGACATTTTCTTGTGTGTGTGTGTGTGTGTGTGTGTGTGTGTGTGTATGTGTGTGTGCGTGTGTGCGTGTGTTTGCATGTGTGTGTTTGCATGTGAGTATTTGCATGTGTGTGTGTGTGTGTTTGTGTGTATGCATGTGTGCGTTTGTGTGTGTGTGTGTTTGCATGTGTGTGTGTGTGTTTGTGTTTGCATGTGTGTGTGTGTATGTGTTTGTGTATGTGTGTTTGCATGTGTGTGTTTGTGTGTGTGTGTGTGTGTTTGCATGTGTGTGTGTGTGTGTGTGTGTGTGTGTGTGTGTGTGTGTGTAAGTGATGTAACTTCCAATTTTCCATCTATGCAGTTGGCTGATAGAGAGTGAAGACATTTCTCAAGAAGAAATTAAAAAAAAAAAACTATTAAAAAAGTGGTAAAAAAAAAGAACAAACAGCTCCAACAAACTATGTAGGGCTTACAACAGGAGAACTGGTAATTGATTTGTTCAAAAGTCACAAAAACAAAATTTTAAAATGTTATACTTCCAGAAATTCTTCAGTTCTTTTGTTTCTTTCTTTTTTTAAAAAAATTATGATGATGATGATGATGAGGATGATGATGATGGTGATGATGATGATGATGGCAACAACAGCTGTAACATCATCATCAAGAACAACAATAACAACAACATCAACAACAACGATAATCATAATAATAATAATAATAATAATAATAATAATAATAATAAAAATAATAATAATAATAATAGAAGTGACAGTGGTTGTACTACAATCTTTTTTAACATATATGGAACCCTCCTATAATGAAGAATGAAAAAAAAAATGTATAATGCCAGCATTGAAAATAATCAATTTGTGCACATATTTAGTGGAGGTAATGAAAGAATTCCAATTTCAACACAGACATCAATGATAGAAGAATTAAAAGGATGCTTGGTAAAATTAATCTGAAAAATGCCAATAAACCTGACAATGAGCTGCTCAACTCCAGAAAGAATTGACATCTGAACTGTCTACTGGCCTGCAAATGATCTTTCTAATGTTGTTGCTATAGCACCATTCTTTGACTAGTGACTCGAGACAGGCTACAATCTGTCTGAGATCTAAACTTTATAAATAGGACAAATACAAAAGAGGAAAAACCTACAAGCCAACGTATTATGGACGTGTATTGTTTTGAAGTAGTTTTCATCGTGTTTTCGTTGTTATTTACCTGTTTGGAAGAACGTTGGTGTTCTTATTCGGAGTGTAAAGAGAAAGGCAATTGTTTTATGTCTCTTAAGGAAGAATATCTAAGCTTATTATTTGCTCATCGGTCACTCTAGGTCAGCGATTTTCAACCGGTTTGTAATCTGTGGACCCTCTTGGATCCTTATTTTATTCATGTGGACACTTGTAGCGATTTGGTGCTTAACTCTTGAGCATTCAGATTTCTTTGTCAAGTATAATTCTTATTCATTCATATCATCATTGTTTAACATCCGTTTTCTATGCTGGCATGGGTTGGACGGTTTGATTGAGGTCTGGAGAGCCAGCAGCTGCACCATGCTCCAAACTGGTCTGGCAGTGTTTCTACGACTGGATGCCCTTCCTAACACCAACCACTTCGAGAGTGTAGTGGGTGCTTTTACGTGCCACCTGCACAGGAGCCAGTCAGGCGGGCCTGGCATCTATCATGTTCAGATAGTAATTTTTACGTGTCACTGAAGTGAAGCAGTAGAGTTTTAAGTATTCTAGTTATACAGACAGATTACTTAATCCATTCACCATCTGCTCAATTTTGGTTTCAAATTTTGGCACAAGGCCAACAATTTTGGGAGAGGGGCTAAGTTAATTATATCAACCCCAGTGCTCAGCTGATACTCGTTTTATCAATTTTGAAAGATGGACAGCAGAGTCAACCCTGGTGTAATCTGAGCTCAAAACATAAAGAGGAACAAAATACTGTTACACATTTGACCAATCGAGGAATTCAACAGGGAAATAAAAATGGGTCTCAAATTTCCCATAGAAGCAGAAAGTAGATTACCACATTTTTTTATTATTTTTTTTTTTTTGAGCCCAAGGACTGAAAAGGTTAGTCACCTAGTTTCCATGACATATAAGTGACCAAGATCACAACAATCCAGTACAAAATTGCATTGCAGGATTCAAGACCAGTTATTTTGAGGGAAGGGAGCAAGTTGATTAAATTGAACATAGTAGTAGATTGATATGACAGTCAAATACTAGGGTCAATTTTATATTACCAACCATGAAATGATAAAAGGCAAAGTTGACCCCGGCAGAATTTGAACTCAGGATGTAAAGAGCCGGAAAAAATGCTGCTAAGCATTTTGTCCGACATGCTAATGTTTCTGCCAGATTGCCACGGACACAGAAGGTGGATTGCTTGAAAACAATTTATTGGTCATTTGTTCTTAAATTAGTGAAGAAGTTAGTTCTCTCTGTGTCATGAGGCATAGAAGGCCACAACACAATATCTCCAACCAGTTCTGTTTTC
>NC_142930.1:115923389-115978389 GCF_046866305.1 Octopus bimaculoides | reverse complement strand
TTCCATTTATTAGCACTGAACAATAAGAAAGAAAGAATTAATAGTAATATCTTTACTAATGCTCTACTCTTTGCACTATGAAATGGCATTCACAAGCAATGGGGTGAGTCATTTTGTCTCTGGGAGAACATAAATCACATTTATAATCATAATAATGCCACCAGTGTTTCCCAAAGCTATGAAAAGAAAAATTACTTTCTGTAAACATTCTATATCCTAATAATTAACATCTTAGAGATATTGTATGATCCATACAAAATCTAAATAATGTGTTGGATGATCAAAAGCTGTCTTCACAATCAATAATATTTATCTCTACAACAATTACTCCGTATGTTTTGTTTTGTTTTCGAATTGTTTATCAAAGTGATTTAACAGAATGCGACCTTCTTTACAATCTCCAACACTGTCATAGACATTGATGGAACCTCATTGCTTTTCTTTTATATCTTCTTCTTCTTCTTCTTCTAATATGAGTTGTTCATGAATGTGGTAAATCTTTAAATCTCTTCTTCATTTCAGAACCAATGTTAATTGTCTCTGGGGTTTTTCAAAAAGACTCTTCTGTAAAAGAGGGAAGAAAACATTAAACTCTACAGCCTCCATTATTTCATGTATCTGTTGTTTTCCTTCTCCTTTCAATGTATTTGCAGTAACTAATGAACTGTTTTACAAAATTTCTTTCGCTGTTTTTACTTTTCGTTTTATTCTTTATTGATTTTTTTCTTAACACTTGTACAGAGGATCAAAGTTTACCCTTATCAACAAAACCTGTCATAACAGCAAAAATTCAGTTTGAATTATGATCAATTATCAATACGATGTGCGAAAAATTTTAAGTGAGCTAACAGATTCTCTTGAAAGCAGCATTGAACTGTGTTATTGATTTTTTTTTTTTTCATCAGACAAATCAGTTTTGCCATTTCTACATCAAAATACTGGAAATTACCAAAGTATTTTATTCAATAAATATTTCTCTTAAAAGTTAGATATGTCAAATTTACTTTGATGCACTTTATAAATTTGAATCTATCATTTAACTTTTTTTTTTAAATTTACTTTAGAACAAAATAAAGCACATTTTATTCAATCATTCAACTTGTTTCAGAGAATTTATATATTTGAATAATTTTTGTAAGCCATATGATTGTTAATAACTTAATTTGTAAGATAGAAAGTTATGCAAATAAAAGAGTACTTGGATTAAGTTTGTTAAAGAACTTAGCTTCAACCTTTTTATATTCAGAGTTCAAATATTGTCAAAGACATTTTTGACCTTCGTTTCTCCAGAATTGATGAATTAAGAACGAATAATATTCTGACACTGGTTCTATTCCTGAAAAATTTGGTCATGCGCTTAATCAAAAGAAATTATCATTGATAATAATAATGAAAAATTATTATTATTAATATAATTATTAAGTTGGCGAGCTGGCAGAATCATTAATAGGCCAGACAAAATGCTTAGCATTCTTAGTTCAAATTCCATCAATGCTGATTTTGACTTTTATCCTTTTGGACGCAATCAAATGAGTACCAGCTGTAAACTAGGGTTGATGTAATCAACTTGACCCCTCCAAGAAATTGCTGGCCTTGTGCTGACATTTGAAACCACCATCATCATTATTATTATTATTATTATTATTATTATTATTATTATTATTATTGTTATTATTGAGTGATAGAGCAGTGCATGCCATCAAAGTGACACTGGGGTAAAATATACTAAGCCCATTATACCCATTATGACTACCCGTCTGATAAGGGTACACCAGGCACATGCATCACAACCATATGTGCGCGACATGGTGATCTCATATCAAGATAGACAGCTGGAGCTCTTGCAGGTGGGGGCCCAGTTAAAATTTTCTTCAAGTCGAGTAGCCCATCCCGCTCAAAAAGTCCCTGAATAAGGTTTGTTTAAGGATTATTATTATTATTATTATTATTATTATTATTATTATTATTATTATTATTATTGTTATTATTATTAATATTGTTGTTGTCTTTGCACAGTTTCTACCGCTGGAGATGTACTACGGTGTCAGCTGTTCACTACCAGTGAACTAAGGTAACGCCTCTTATTTTTCAAGCACCTTCCAGAGTATTCAACTGGTTCCAAGCAGCGCTATTTTCTGCAAGTTTTCTACCCTTATTGCAGCCCCTATTTGTTTCATGTACTTCTCAAGATTTTTACTCACTGTTCCCAGAGCTCCGACAATTATTGGTACCTCTACCACCTTTTTCATCGACCACAACTGCTTAACCCCCACCAAGCTAACCTGTCAAAGGCAGCAAGCCTACAGAATTCTTAGAACATCAGGATAAGTGCTTTGCAATATTTCTTCTAAACTCTTTATGTTCTGGGTTCAAATTCTGCTGGGGGTTAACTTTCCCTTTCATCTTTTTTAGGGTTAATGAAATAAGGACAATTTGAGCCCTGTGGCTGATGTAATCAACTTGCCTGTTCCCCTTTAAAATTTCTGGTTTTGTTCCAAAATTTTAAACCATATTAATCAGAAGATTTTTGTACTTGGAATCAAGAAATATTGAAGAAATATTTATGGAAAGACTTGTGTAATTTTTCTTAGTTTACTTAGTTTGCCAAGTTTACCAAGACTTACAAACTTTCATGTTTTGTAACATCACAAGCCGTCTCCCATCTGTGCATTATAAAACAAAGAAAAACAAAAAATCTGAAATGAGACTTAAAGGAAAGATGGATTCACTCTTTAGAGATAAATAATTAATAAACTCTATATTAGAATATGAAAGCTGTTACTGGATGTCATGACATCCACCTTATTAATCTTCAACCAAACAAAAGCACAAAGTATTATGAATTTTGAAATATTTCCCTAATCTTGAATCAATCCTAAGACTGAAAATGTACAACTTTGGAATTATCTGTCGATCAACGAAACTTTTATATAAAGCTTTGCAAAGAAAGTAAACGTTTCAACTGAGAAGAAACAAAGATTTGTATGAAGAATGACAATATTTGAGACAAAAAAAAATGGAAATCTTACTGGTCAGTTAATAAACTTTGATGCCATAACCAAAAGCAGAAGAAGTACCATTTTGATTTTAGTCTTGATGGATTACCTGGATGTTTGTTTTATTTTTTTTTTACCAATGTCTCAAATTCATGGATTCTGGAAAATTCAATCATAAGCTAATATACGCACAAGATACCATTTTATATTAAAATGCAAGCGTGTGTTTTAACATTGATATCGATAGGCACAGTTGTGGTCATGTTTGCTTCTGATCCATATTGTACTGAGTTCAGTCCCATTGCATAGTGCCTTAGGCAAGGGTCTTTTGCTATAGCCCTGGACCAACAAAAGCCCTGCAAGCAGATTTTGTAGATGGAAACTCAAAGAAGCCTATTGTGTAAGGAGGGTGTTTATGTATGTTTGTGTGTGTGTTTGTGTGTGTGTTTGTGTCCTCTTGTCTTGACATCATATGAAAGTTGCAAATTGGGTATCACTGTCACACAATCAGTGCCATTCGTTTCTAATACTCTACAAAAAACATGTACAGCCATAGGGAAATATTACCTTGCTCGGAAACGAGTGAGGGTTGGTGACAGGAAGAGCATCAATCTATAGAAAATCAGCTGCAATAAACTCTTTTTGACCCATGCAAGTGTGGAAGAATGGATATTAAAATGATAATGAAAATGATGACAACTGACTATACAAATGTGGAAAAAAAATCTGGCTGCAATCTTATGTATTAAAAGCAAAGAGATGCATTCTGAATGCTGGTGTTTCACTATACATGCTGTTTCAGATAGATTTCATCTCTTCAGTGATGAATACCTCTGACATTCTGAGTCAAGCTGAGAAATGCCTTTTTTTTTTTTTTTTTTCAATATAGAGATTGATACAGTTCTATATTTAAGAGATGAGGAACTATGTACATTATTTACATTATTTACATTCGACGGATATTTGTCCTCATCTTGTTTGGACATATAGCATAGTGGTTAAGAGTGCAGGCAACTAACCCCAAATTTCCAAGTTCGATTCCAAGTAATGACCTGAACAATAATAATAATAATAATAATAATAATAATAATAATAACATCAAAGAATACCTTAGGAATGACAACCCAGATTCGAAATTTCCCCAAGACACCTGAAGAAGGCTGGAGGGTATATCAGCTGAAACGTGTTAACAACAAACAAGATGACAAATATCCATCGAATGTAAATAATGTAAATAGTGTATAAAAATTGATATTCAAAATATTTACTGATTTGTTCAAAGACTAAGCAGACTAAAATTAAATTAGTACTTGAAACAGCTTTAGATTAAAATACAGGTGTGTATAACATTTATAATGTGTATACAAATGTGGAAATATATTATCTGCAATATTTTGCCTCAGAGAAATATCACAAAGAGACTTCTGCATTCTGGAAACAGTGGTGGATCAGAACATACTATAGTTCTATACTTAAGAGATGAGGAATTATGTACATTATTTACACTTGACGGATATTTGTCTTCATCTTGTTTGTTGTTAACACGTTTCGGCTGATATACCCTCCAGCCTTCATCAGGTTTCTTGGGGAAATTTCGAACCTGTGTTCTCATTGCTAAGGTATTTTTCGAATCAGGCTTAAAAAAAAAGTATTGGGGTTGATTTGGTTGATTAAAATTCCTCAAGGTGTTACTCCAGCATGGCCACAGTCTAATGACTGAAACAAGTAAAAGAATATAAGAAATTAAAGCAAATATTGTAGGTATGATTCAAAAGATTTGGCTGCTATTTCTTGTAAGTTGGGAAGAGGCTCTGTTAATGCCATTACCTACTTTATGTAAAACATAAACTAATGTATATTCTGATTTATGATTGTGAATACAGATGCTACAGATTGGTAATTAACAACACAAAGGGGGAGAAAATAGATTTGGTTCAAGAGAAATTGGGCTGCTATTTCTAACAATCTAAGCTACCTTGTAGTGGCTCCTATATCAACTTGTCTGTCTAATATTATCTACTTTATATAAAATGTTAAATTAGTGTGTATTTTGATTGTTGATTGCAGATACGGATGTTACAGGTTGACAATCAACCATATGGATGAATGATAAAGAAATCAATGAACTAAATAAAATATTGCACAATCATATAAAGAGATAGATGAATAGCATTGGAAGAAATATTATAGATATGTTAGATGCATTAGATAATTATTTAATAAATTTAAAAGCCAAAAGCATAAATTGATATGGTGCAATGTCCAAGCTGTGCTGTTCCTGTATTAGTATATATATATATGTGTGTGTGTAATATTTTCATCTGGAAGTTTAAAGTAAACAAATATTTATAAATGTGAAAACAAGGAAATCAATGACAATATCTAAAGTAATCCAATATCAGAAAGTTACGGAAATATATGTTATGAATACTATAAGATAAATGACTTCTGCAATTAGAAAGCTAGCATACAGGCACTGGCGTGGCTGTGTGGTGAGAAGTTTGCTTCCTAGCCACGTTAGCACACCAGGCGAAATGCTTAGTGGTATCTCATCTGTCTTTACATTCTGAGTTCAAATTCCACCGAGGTCGACTTTGCTTTCATCCTTTTGTGGGGTCAATAAATCTGGGTTCTCATTCCTAAGGTATTTTTTGATGTTGTTGTTATTATTATTATTATTATTATTATTATTACTCAGGTCACTGCCCGGAATCAAACTCAGAATCTTGGGGTTAGTAGCCTGCGCTCTTAACCACTACGCCTTATGCCCAAGATTCCGAGTTTGATTCAAGACAGTGACCTGAATAATAGTGGTAATAATAATAATAATAATAATAATAGTAATAATAATAGTAATAATAATAACATCGAAAAATACCTTAGGAATGAGAACCCACGTTCGAAATTTCCCCGAGACACCTGATGAAACGTTGTGTTAACAACGAACAAGATGAGGATAAATATCCGTCAAATGTAAATAATGTAAATAATGTATATAATTCCTCACCTCTTAAATATATATCCAGGACTTATTCTTTGTAAGCCTGTACTTATTCTATCGGTTTGTTTTGCCAAACTGCTAAGTTACGGGGACGTAAACACACCAGCATCAGTTGTCAAGCGATGTTGCGGGGACAAACACAGATGCACAAACATATACATACATATATATATATATATATATATATATATATATACATATATATATATATATATATATATATGACGGGCTTCTTTCAGTTTCTATCTATCACAAAGCTTTGGTCAGTTCAAGGCTATAGTAGAAGACACTTGCCCAAGGTGCCATGCAGTGGGACTGAACTTGGAACCACGTGGTTGGTAAGCAAGCTACTTACCACACAGCCACTCCTGTTTAAATTAATTTTTAAAATAATCAAGAATTTAGTAAAATGACTTTGGCATTATTAAACTGGTCTTTGAGACATGGATTGGTTTCAAATTTTGGCACGAGACTAGCAATTTTGAGAGAGGAATAAGATGATTATATTGACTCCAGAATTCAGCTGGAACTTATTTTATCAACCCTGAAAGAACAAAAGGCAGAGGTGGCCATGGTAGAATTTGAACACAGAATGTAAAGATGGCTGAAATGCCACAAAACATTTTACCTGGCAGGCTAACAGTTCTACTGGGTCACTGCTTTCTTTGGGGCATAAATTAACATGAAATTTTGATGAACAGATTTAATTTAGATCACCTTAAAACAGGAAGCTTGTATTAAAAAACTGGGGCAAGCATCACTCACGTCGCCTGTGCTTGTGGCACATAAAACAACCACTAAGTCGACTCTGCTGAGTGGTTGGTGTTAGGAAGGGCATCCAGCTGTAAAAATCCTGTCAAAGCAGTCACAGAAGTCTGGTGCAGGCTCCAGCCTGGCCGGCTCATGTGTTACTGTCCCACCCTTGCTAGCATGAAAGAAGGACGTTAAATGATAATGATGATGAGGAATTGGCCTTTTTGATACCAGCCTGTCCAAGACTGCCTCTGGTTTCAGGATACAGATTTTTCTGTATCCTGAAACCTTCCACCAAAGATTCATGTTCCAGGCATCATTTAAGCTAAACTCTCAAATGCTGAGGGTGCTGCTACGAATGCAGGAGTCACCATCTAATCAGGCAGCAAAACAACACTGTTGGGATGTCACCCTCTTGCACTACAACACCAGAGCAACCATCCACCGATGTAGGGGACAAAAATCCTCTTCAGTAACATAAGTTTTGTCGAGCCTGATGCTATGACACTGATCTTTCAACCTTTAAGCTTCTTCATGCTGCACCACTCATACTCTTTCTTGAGCAATGTAATGGCTTGCTTTTTTTTATTATTTTAAAAATTAACTGAAACACAAGCAATGTATTTCAACTGAAGTATAGTAACAAAAGAATTAATACAAACGTGATTGTAACAGTATAGATGTAATTTAAATGACGACTGTGGCTCATTCAAAAGGCAATAGCTTCATGTTTAACAGGCAATGTCAGATCAAGTCACTTGCAAAGCATGGACAACTGTAAAATAAATGGCTGTTTTCTACCTTAAGTGAAGTCAATATGAGCAATAGAGATGCTGAAGAGAGAAGTGGTTGTAAGTATATGAGAAATTAGAGAATAAAAACAGTGTAAATCGAAGAAATTGAACTAAGATAATTCAGTTTCCATGTTTACAACCTTGATTCTGTTTACAGCTGGGAAATTACTAGATGAAATTTAGGAATGTGTCAGTATTTAAGTACATGAAAGATGGTAATGGAGAATCTAAGAAATGTAAAAATTTGAAGAGAATTCAAAGCAAGATAAAATGCTGTTGCTGTAAAAGAGAAAATATGATCTTGTTTTCATTGGGTATATTCTAAATAAATGAGTGGTTAGATCACTATCAGGAAATATAAATAAATATATGTTTGTGCTGATAAAGGAGGATTTATAAGGTTGCTCGATCTACTAGAAATAACAGCTAAATTTTCCTAAAGAATCATATACTACCATTCTGTATTTAAGGGATGAGGAATTATGTACATTATTTACAGATGATGATGATGATGATGATGATGATGATGAGGATGATGATGATGATGAGGAGGAGGAGGAGGAGGAGGAGGAGGAGGATGATGAGGATGATGATGATGATGATATTGATGATGATGATGATGATGATGATGATGATGACATTATTTACATTTGACGGATATTTTTCCTCATCTTGTTTGTTGTTAACAACAAACAAGATGAGGACAAACATCCGTCAAATGTAAATAATGTAAATAATGTTCATATTCTACCATTTAAAAATGAAAACGATGATGATGATGATGATGATGATGTACTTCTCATTTTTACCAGTGGAGGTCATGACCTAGTAGTTAGAGCAGCAGACTCACAATCGAGGGATCATGTGTTCAAATCTCAGACTGGGCGATGTGTGTGTTTATGAGTGAAACACCTAAGCTTCACATGGCTCCAGCAGAAGGTAATTGGAAACTTCTTATTTCCTTATTGCCCACAAGGGGCTACACATAGAGGAGACAAACAGTGGCAAACTTCTGCTGACTCTTTCACCACAGCTTTCTCTCACTCTTTCCTCCTGCATCTAGCAGCTCACCTGAGACAGACCAACATCCTGTTCAGGTAGGGAAGCTATACACCAACGAAACCAAGAAACTGGCCCTTATGGCTCAAGAAGGAACAAACAACAGCAACAATCATTTTTATCAGCCCAGTGGTAAGAAATATGAAATCACACAGGACACAAACACACACAAGGACACTCACACACACACACACATACAAACACACACAAGGGCACACACACACACACACACACACATGCACTCACACACACACACACGGACACACGCAGACACAAGGAAACACACACACACAAGTACACATACACAAGGAAACACACACAAGGGGACACAAGGGGACACAAGGGGAGAAATATGAAAAAAAAAATGCAACGCTGGGAGTTGAACCCATGATTTTATAATCATGAACTGAATACCCTAACCACAAAGTCACAAGCCTTCACTCAGGAACCAAACGACAACATCAACAACAACAGATATATACTTTTAAAAGATTGTGGAAAAATACCAAAATACAGCAATTTCAAGATAACCACCTCCGTATGACACAAAACCCAATATACATGATATTGTCATTATCTAGAACAAAAGTGTATTGCTGTCATTATCCAGAAGGAACGTAAATAATGTTGATAATCATCATTACTATACATTGTGATAATCACCCTTAATTACTCTGGTGCAGTTATTATCAACATTACTGTACAAAATGGATCTGCTTTTGCAATTTTGATTTTGTAGATGAGGTTCACATATTAGATTAATATATAGGTGCAGGAATGGCTGTGTGGTAAGTAGCTTGCTTAACAACCACACGGTTCTGGGTTCAGTCCCACTGCGTGACACCTTGGGCAAGTGTCTTTTTATTTCTTTACTGCCCACAAGGGGCTACACACAGAGGGGATAAACAGGGACAGACAAATGGATTAAGTTGATTATATCGACCCCAGTGTGTAACTGGTACTTATTTAATCGATCCCAAAAGGATGAAAAGCAAAGTTGACCTCAGTGGAATTTGAATTCAGAACATAGCGGCAGACGAAATACCGCTAAGCATTTCGCCCGGCATGCTAACGTTTCTACCAGCTCGCCATCTTCTGCTATAGCTTCAGGCTGACCAAAGCCTTGTGAGTGGATTTGGCAGAGGGAAACTGAAAGAAGCTCGTCGTATATATGTATATATATATATATATATATATATATATATATATACATACATATATGTATGTATGTGTATGTATATGTTTGTGTGTTTGTGTTTGTCCCCCGAACATTGCTTGACAACTGATGCTGGTGTGTTTACGTCCCTGTCACTTAGCGGTTCGGCAAAAGAGACTGATAGAATAAGTACTAGGCTTACAAAGAATAGAGTCATGGAGTCGATTTGCTCGACTAAAGGTGGTGCTCCAGCATGGCCACAGTCAAATGACTGAAACAAGTAAAAGAGTAAAAGAGAGTAAGAATATATATTTACATAGAGGTGCAGGCATTACTGTGTGGTTTAGAAATTTACTTCTCAACCCACATGGTTTCAGGTTCGGTCCTATTGTGTGACATTTTGGGGAAGTGTTTTCTGCTATAACCCCAGGCTGAGGAAAGCCTCGTGAGTAGGTTAGGTCAACAGAAACTGAAAGAAACCTGCTATCTGAGTACATGTGCGTGTTTGTACATGTGCGTGCACACATTTGTCTGTGTGTATGTGTGTTTTTGTCTCGCTGTGTAGGTGTGTGTGTCCTTGTATGTGTGTGTGTCCTTGTGTGTGTGTCCTAGTGTGTGTGTGTGTGTGTGTGTGTGTGTGTCCTTGTGTGTGTGTATGTCCTTGTGTGTGTGTATGTCCTTGTGTGTGTTTTTGTCTTGGTATGTGGGTGTGTATGTCCTTGTGTGTGTATGTATCCTTGTGTGTGTGTGTGTGTGTGTGTGTATGTCCGCATGTGTGCGTATATGTCCATGTGTGCGCACGCATGTATTTCCTTGTCCTGACATTATACCAAGCTGTCATGCAAGTGGTGCCATTCATTCCCAGCCATCTGTGAAACACACGTCCAGCCTTGGGGAGACATATCACACCTTGCTTGGAAACAGGTAAGTGTTGATGACAGGAAAGGCATCCAGCCGTAGAAAATCTGACACAACAAATCATGCCCCATTCATCCAAGCATTGGAAAGCTGATGTTAAAAACAATAATGATGATGATGATGATGATGATGATGATGATGATGATGGTGATGATGATGATGATGACAAAATGATAAAAATGATGATGATAATGGTGATGATGACAACAATGATGATATTGATGATGATGGTGATGGTGATAATTATATACATTGTGATAATCGCCATTACTATACCATGGCAATGTTCACCATTTACTATAATGCTGTTAATCATGATAATTACCACGCATGATAAACATAATATTATTAACAATAACCAGCTGCCAGAGTTTTTCTTCTCACTGCTATGAATAATTAAGGTTAGAGCTCACAAAATGTCTACTACTACTACTACTACTACTACTACTACTACTGCTACTACTATTACTACTAGTAGTAATAGTTGTAATAGTAGTAGTAGTCTCTACCACCACCACCACTGTCACCACTACAGCTGCTGTTTCTGCTGCTATTGCTACCACCACTCCCACTACTACTATCACCACTACTACTACTGCCATTATCACTACTACAGCTGCTGTTTCTGCTACTGCTACTACCACTACTACTACCACCACTACTACTACTACTACTACTACTACTACTACTACTACTCCTCCTACTACTACTACTACTACTACTACTCCTACTACTACTCCTACTACTACTACTACTCCTACTACTACTACTACTACTACTACTACTACTACAACTACTACTACTACTACTACTACTACTACTACTACTACTACTACCAATGAGTGAATAAATGACAATTATAAATGAGCATGAGAGAGAGGGAGAAGGGAGAAAGAGGGAGAGTTGGATTGAGAATAGGGACCTTAAGACTTTTCTCAAGACATACGGCATGGAAAACAAAACCCAAGGTCGATTTTGCCTTTCATCCTTTTGGGGGTCGTTAAATTAAGTACCAGTTGCGTACTGGAGTCAATCTAATCGACTGCCCCCCCCCCCCACCACACAAAAAAAATTTCAGGCCTTGTGCCTAGAATAGAAAAAAAGTATTAATCCTTTATACTGGAGGTACAAGGCCTTAAATTTGTGAGGAGAGGGTCGAGTCGAATACATCAACCCCAGTGTTTCACTGGTACTTAATTTATCGACCCCGAAAGGATGAAAGGCAAAGTTGACCTCAGCAGAATTTGAACTCAGAATGTAACAACAGACAAAATACCACTAAGCATTTTGCCCGGTGTGCTAATGATTCTGCCAGCTTGCCACCTTCTTGTATATATATACGTCACTAAAGTGAATAAGGTCACTAATCAACTTATTGCTAGAAATAAGAGTCAAAAACAACTCAATAGCTACAAAAAGCACTATCTTAATGTGGTTATTGAGCTGTTTTGACTCTTATTTCTAGCAATACTGGTTCTGATTAGTGCCCTTGTTCACATAAGTAACGTATATATATATATATATACCATAGTAAGTACAGAAATGCGAAACAATGTGGAAAAAATAGTACTCAATTACCAGAGGTAGAGTAATAGAAGGTGTGGTTAACCTGTCAAGGCCCTTATTGAGGATTGAAGAGGGGGACTTGAGTGAAATAGATCTGGACTGGAAAAAGGTTCATGACAAGTCGTATGAATGTGCTTTGTGAAGGTCTCTCATCACCTAACATTGCATGGAGGTGAGAGAAACGAGAATAAGTATAGTCAAACATAACTGAAATGTTTTTGCCTTTGCATAAATTATGATAATGCCGACAAACAACAATAGAATCAATAACTTGTGTCAGTGTAAATCAGCAAAGGAACTTCAATGAGGGCTTCCTAACTGCAGGAAATAGCAGTTAAATCTTCCTCTGGTTGGAGTCTACCATCTTTTTTTTAAAAAAAAAAAGACACATTAATTTATGTAGTCTTAGATACTCCTAGGCTTGAAAATGAAGGTGGTATGTTCAGAGCTTAAACATCTTTGATTATAAGTGTGCTCTGACAGCTCTGACCTGGGGGCCAATCAACAACAACACAAACAGCATCTGTATATTGCTGTACTTGGTGGGAAAAAAAGAGTGAGAGAGAAAGTTGTTTGATGCCTGAAGCTTACTCACTCAACAAAGCAGAAATTGTAAATTGGCGAAAGGATAGAGAAGTATAGCTAACAATCAGATGTCTGAAATATCTTGCTTAACAGACATATTTAAGATTTTTATACCATGAAATCTTTCACATGAAAACTATTCTGTAAATTAAACATAAAGTTACTTCTCATATCTCTGATTTGATTGAAAGTAAAATTACTTTAAAGAAAATACTTTCTAGTGGAAAAGAAGACCTTACAATCAATGTGTATAATATTGATTTCTAACATATGTACAAGGCTAGAAATATTAAAGAGAAGAAACAGTTCATTATATTGATCTCATTATTAGAATGGTACTTATTTTATTGACTCTTCCTGAAGGATGAAAAACAAAGTTGGTCTCGGTGGAATTTTAATTCAGAATGTAAAGGGGTACAACGAAATATCATAAGCCATTTTTTTCCATTTTTCTTTAATTTTTTTCTTTTTTGCCTTTTTTTCTTTATTTTTTCTTTTTTGCCTTTTTTCTTTATTTTTGCTTTTCATATATAGCGTCTTTTATTACTTAATCAAAGGAGTAAGGGAAACACCAATGAGATTTTGGATGGCCTCAGAAAATGGTTGAGGAAGAAAGAAAGGAAGAGTATGCGACTCGCTGGTTCTTACTGTAGAAGGAAGCAATGCATCGATGATATTGACATACCCGCAAGCTGGAGGCCTGGTTTCAATACCCCTGGTCTGTGGAGGTGTCGATATTTTTTACCACATAATGGTGTCAGACCAGGCAATGCGGAAGGGAGGAGCAAGATGGCCATACCATTTACCACCCAAAATTCTGTAACCATTCTGCCATCCATCGCTCTAATCACTGAGTATATCAAGAACAACAACAAGAACAACAACTACTATTACAACAACAACAGCAATAATTGATAATGTTATTCCTTTCAAGTAAGTACAAAGTGAATTTATGTAGGATAGAGGATATTATTTATTGAATCAATATTATTGGTAAGAGAAGCAGCTGGTTAAATTGATATGATACAGCCTAACAGCTGAAAAGTCAACAGGTCCTATTCCATCATTGTGGCTGTGTAATGTCTCTGGAAAAAGACAATTTATTCTTAATGGCTTAGACAATCTAATCAAGAATATTTATCATGAGATATATTAGATGGGGACACTGACTAATCGAAGAATTCTATAATAGTTTATAGAGGAGATGGATGCAGACATTGGTATTCGGTTAAAATGTAGGCCTCATCACGATGCTGTTGTGAGTTCAAAACTGCTGCATAGTCCCTAAGGCAAGTTGTCTTCTATCCTAGTCTCAGAATGATGTAAGTCTTATGAGAGAAACTAAATATATGGGAAATGGTTGAGTAATCATCAGGTATTTGGATGTTTTTAGTAAAATCCATTTTATCAAAAGGATTTGGACTTTGTCTTCAGTATGAGTACAGGTGAGAAGTCCACTATATCAGGATATGGATAACTCAGTAAATTGGTACATCGCTTCTCATTCCAGGCCCCTGGATGTCACAAGCTCTTTCAATTTTTCCCAGTGTCACTAATTTTGGAGGTGAATCAGCAGTTTTAAGTGTATTTAACAGAATGTTTCACAGTATTTGTTTTGAAACTCTGTTCTCTGAGTTCAAATCCTGCTGAGGCCAGCTTTGCCTTTCATCCTTTGAGGGATAATAGAAAAAAAGTACCAACCAAAGGCAGTAGATGAACAGAATTTGTAAGAACATCTAGTCCGATGACAAATGATATTTGTTCTAGCTCTACGTGTTTTGAATTCAAATCTCACCATGGTTGGTAGACTTGATATGTTGCTCCATTTAAGACCCTGTCCACCTGGTTCATGAGTGTCTTTAACAAAGTCCACTCAGCTGCAAATATTCAAACCAGGTCTCTGATTTAAGGATACCATTCCCCCCACCTTCCCACCAATCTCTAAGGGTTCTGTAAGGAGTCACTGCTGTTGCCTTTTCTCCTATGTAAGTTATAAAAAATAAGGGGAGAAATGCTCCCAAACTCCCACAGATTGATCAAAGGCCCAGCACAAACAAGGTTCATGAATGTAGAAATAATGGTCCAACAGTCTAATATATAGAATGATATTTACCATCCCTCTTTGTAGGGCTTATTTTACCATTTTCAGAGAAATAAAAGTTGAGGTTGCATCTAATAACATTAGATTCTATCTTTTATTTGTTTCAGTCACTGGATTGCATCTATGCTGGAGCACGGAACACAACCTTGTTTTAGTCGGCCAGCTCAATCAAAGTATTCCATTGTTTTTGTTTTTTATCCCCTTACCCTGATAAGTTATGAGGATGTAAACAAACTAACACCATTTCTAAAGCAGTGCTGGAGAAGACGAACACAATCACACACACACACACAAACACACACACAAACACATACACACACACACACACACACACACACACACACACATGCAAACACACACACACAAACACACACACACATGTCAAGTTAAGGCCATTGAGCTGGCAGAATCATTATCATGCCAGACAAAGCCCATTATACCCATCATTACTACCCGTCTGATAAGAGTACACTAGACACATGCATCACAACCATATGTGTACGACAAGGTGATCTTATATCAATATAAACAGCACATGAACTTGCAGGTTTGGCCCAATTAGAATTTTCTTCAAGTCGAATAGCCCATCCCACTCAAAAGGTTCCTGAATGAGGATTGTTTAAGGATGTTGAATAAAACACCTATGTTTCTAGTGGTGAATTATCCAAATGCCAAAGAATTCCTCTCAACACATGGCTATGATGCTCCTCCACCACTTTTGCTCATGATCAGAGATGCACATATCATCAGCCACTAAGCGACATGCTCAACTGGTTAAGGTCAAACAACTGACAAACAAATCTGTGGTATTAAGCAGAATATTTGCTGTAGCCCATCTTTTTATACCAAGACAAAACAATGTACATGATAACACTTCCAATCACTTAAGATCAGAAGCCATGAGAGTCGCTGTCTGGTACTGCATCAGGGCATTTATAATTATAATTATTTTTATTATTATTATTATTATTATTATTATTATTATTATTATGTTGTTGTTTTTTTCTTCTTTCTTCAAATTTTCTTCCATCTCTCGCCGAGTGTTTTCCGTACACCTAGGGCAGAGAAGCTCATTGTATGCATTCCCAGTTTGCACACGCAAATTAACAGGTAAAATATGTATTTAAAAAACATTAATAAATAAATAAATTCATGAATGGATGTTGTTTTCACAGCGATAATGTTCTTCTCAGTACATGAGTCGTTCCAGATAACACAATCTTTTGCACTTCCTCTATGGATGGTAAGCCTGGTATCATTTTCAAATAGGTTTCAGTACCTTTTCTTATCATTCCTAGAGATCCTACAATCACTGGTACGGTAGTTGCTTTGAGATGCCACTATTATTATTATTGTTCAGTAGTTTTATTTTTATAACGTGCTTTCACTTCACTACTGAGCGCAGCTCTGTGCGCCTTGGGTATGTGCTGTGGTTTGCTGTGGTGCTCTTATGTTTACTGTATTGAAAGTGTTTTGCGTAGAATATGTGCAGTACCCAGTAGTGCAATTTTCTGTATGTTATATATATTTGTAAGTCCTGGTGTTTTTGTTATGTATTTGTCTGAATATTTTTTTATTATACCTAAGGCACCTACTATAATAGGAATTATTTCTGTTTTTAGATTCCACATTCGAGTTATCTCTATTTCCAGGTCTTTGTATTTTGAAAGTTTTTCCATTTCTTTTAGAGAATATTATTATTATTATTATTATTATTATTATTATTATTATTATTATTATTATTATTATTATTATTATTATTATTATTATTATTATTATTATTATTATATAGGCTACAGCAAATATTCTATCCAATACCACAGATTTGCTTGTCAGTTGTTTGACCTTAGCCAGCTGAGTATGTCCCTTATTGTCTGACAATATGTGCATCTCTGATCACAGACAGAAGTAGTGAGGGAGCATCATAGCCATGTGTTGAGAGGAATTTATTGGGGTTTGAATAATTCTCCTGTGGAAGCATGGGTGTTTCATTCATTATACTTAAACCTTATACGGGCGGGGGGGGGGGACCTTTTGAGCAGGATGGGCTACTCAACCTTACAAAAATTCTAACTGGGCCCCCACCTGCAAGGCCATGCATTGTTTATTTTGATATGAGGTCACTGTGTTTTGCACATATGTTTGTGATGCATATGTAGTGTACTATTATTAGACTACTAGTCATGATGGGTATGCTGGGCTTTGTATATTTGTATCCAACATCACTTCTATGGCTTGTGCTGCTCTCTCACCCAATAATAATGACTGCTACTGATTTAAGCAAGGGGCCAGAAAATGTGAGGGGGAACTGTTTGTCAATACTATTAACCCTAGTACTAGGTGAGTTCTTTATTTTATTGAGCCTGACGGGATGTAAAGCTGACTCTGACAGGATTTGAAATCAGAAAATAAAGACTTGTCCCCTAAACACTGCAAGGAATTTCATTCAATGCTTTTACAGTTTCAAATGAGTCAGCTTCAGTATGGGACTGCACTTCCTAAAACCCCTTTGTAGTGGGCATTGGCAATAGATAGACCTTCTGGCCAGTAGAACCTGTTCCTTCTATAAGAAGCATAAACAAGAATTAATCAGAGCACTTCAATATAGTCAGACGTTTGCTTGGACAAGGCACAATGGTCAGGTGGTGACAGCACATTGTTGAAGTAATGCAGAAGTTTACTTCCAGCCACCCTCTCAGGGACAGCTTCTTCTTAGTTTCATTTCTATGGAACCTTAATGTGGCCCCTGACCTTGCTAACTCCTGTCAACCCATCCAACCCATGCCGGCATGGTAAACAGATGTTAAATGATGATGATGACAACGACAATGACGACAGTGGTGGTGGTGGTGTCGACGATAATGATGACAATGATGACGATGATGATGATGACAATTGATGATGATGACAATGACTATGATGACGATGACGACAATGATGATGATGAAGATGATGATGATGATGATGATGATGATAATGATGATGATGATGATTTATCTATTTATTTATTGTCTTTCATGATTTTCTTTCAAACTAAACACAATTCCCTTTCCATCACCTTGTAATGTTGTCTTTACGCATCGTCCCTTTGGCAAATACAAGAAATCATTACTATTTTTATTATCATTGCCGTTGTTGTTGCTGGCATTGTTCATGTAGATAATACACACTGAAAAGAATAACGAGCAATTTGATAAATAATATTCCTGCTTTTAGGCGACTTAATTTCTCATGCAAAACAAAAATAAAAATATCTAAAAATATATTCCTTTAATATTCTGCAATAATAATGTTGTATCTGGTCATTGTTATTGACATATTTCTAGTTTGAAATTCTGTATACATAAAGCAACTAAACATCTCATGTAGATTTCCTCTTCTTGAATATATAGAATATCATTGCAGAAAAGCCAAGTTTTTATTGTTTCTTTTGAAGGCATTCAATTAAATGTATTGAACATGAACTAGTTAGCAACAACTGACTCAGAACAGTAAACTCTATGTATGTATTATGCATTTATCTTTGTTTCTCTTTCACTTTTCATTCTTCCCTTCTCTGTCACAACATTGTAACTGTTGCTATTCCTCTTACACTTCTTACTGTTTTTACTAAATTTCTTCTTGGTTGTTTCAACCATTCCATGCTATGTAATTGCTATCACCATCAAAATAAATACTAAGAAGACATCGTGGCCAACAAAGCAAGTGAAAATAAATACAGATATAAATATAATAAGTATGTTCCGGTGAAAAACTGCAAATGTTAAATATCAAAACGTTGGCTACAAACGATTCAGAACTATATCACAATATTTACCGTACATCACACTTTTCTCCTCTTTCAAAACATTTCGCAATTGTGTATGTTCGCAGTAATATTTCTCAACTACAAATTTAATGAATGCAAGCATTTTATATTACATTTGCAGTTTTCACTTGGATGATTTATGTGATAATTTTGAATATCAACATTACTATGAGTCAGTACATTAAACAGTGTCGACAAAACCAATAGCTATAACAAGTATTGAATAATATACGATGCTTTAATTTCAGCATATTAATCTAAATAACATTCAGTGTTCAAATATGGTTAAGGGTTCATTTTTTTGCTTTCGTTTTTATTCTTATATCTTAATATTATTAATCGGGGTTAATCAAATAAATACTTCCTAGCATAAGCAAGAGTCAAGGTATTTTATTGTTCTTCATCTCATTTAGAAAAAAAAACAAAAAAAACACAAGAACTAAAAGAAAAAATAGAAAAAACATTTAACTACTGTGAGGTTTTGAATTTGAATTCTGTCAAGAACTACTTAAATGTTCATCGTTATTGAATTGATAAAAGAAATATATTGGTTGTGTTTTCTGATTGAAGCTGCAACATCAATTTATTTATGTTTCCTGATTAATTCCGCATCAGCTCAAGAAAAGTCTGTCTCAAGTGGAATTTCGACAAAATACCATCAGATACTGAAATAAATCAACTAAAGACATTCAAGCTGACCCTTTATCTTCTTTATGAATGTCATTCTTGTTAATGTTGTAGCTGAACAAATTGAGAAAATATATAAATGTGTATGTGTATATAAACACACACATATATATATATATATTTATATATATGTCAGCATCATAATAATTCTCATCATCATCGTCACTTTAACATCAGCTCGGGTCAGACGTAGTTTATTGAGGAAAATTTTTTTTTTGCAGCCAGATGTTCATCTTGTTGCCAAACCTCACCTACCTCCTTCCAGCCAAAATAATATTTTCACTTGGTCAGACATGTTTTGGTAGAATAACGGAAACAAATGACACTGCTTATCTGACAGTGGCACTCATTTACAACTATAACACAATGTCAAGACAAGGAAACACAAGGAAACACAAGGAAACACACATATTCACATTCACACACAAATGTACATACATATATACATACATACATATGTATATATATTGTGGCATATTAAAAGTACCTGGTGTGTTCTGTAAGATGATTGGTGTTAAGAAGGGCATCCAGCCTTAGAAACCGTGCCAAAATAGAAACTGAATCCTGGTGAAACTCTTCCAGCTTGCCTGCTCCAGGCAAACCATGCCAACCCATGCCAGCTCAGAATACATGCTTTAAATGATGGTAATCATAAGGCGACAAGCTGGCAGAAACGTTAGCCTGATGGGCAAAATGCTTAGCGATATTTCATTTGTCCTTACGTTCTGAGTTCAAATTCTGCCAAGGTCGATTTTGCCTTTCATCCTTTTGGGGGTCGATAAATTAAGTACCAGTTGTGTACTGGAGTTGATCTAATCGACTGGCCCCGTCCCCAAATCTTTCGGGCCTTGTGCCTACTGTAGAAACGAAAAGAAATGATGATAATCATGATGATGATGAAGGGCTTCTTTCAGTTTCTGTCCACTAAATCAACTCACAAATTTTGGTCAGCCTAGGACTATACTGCCAAGGTGCCAAGCAGTAGGACTGAACTGAAAACCTTGTAGTTGCAAAGCAGACTTCCCAACTACACAACCATGCCTGCACCTACACAAGAGGACTACTTTGGTGCTATGATACCAAACAATTCTTCAAATAAAGAACTTTGTCAGAACAGTGTGTGAAATAATGTAACCAACACAATCCAATTAAAGAAGTGCCAGTGCGGGTATATTAATTAAGGTACGTCTAATTTTTGAAAGGTCTTGAGTTCAAATCTACAGAAAGAATTTTGCACCGCATGCAAGTATTAGAGTTAATTCTGCATCCATCAAATTTGTTGGCTGCTGTAAAAGTGTTACCCATGATAAATTAAGTTTCTATGCAAGGATTAGGGATTTTCTCTCATACGTTCTCTGCTATAAACTAAGGAGCTAAGAATTGTACTTCAAAAAAACCCTTCATGTTTTATGACACATCATATTTTACTGGAATTTATTTTATTGTAAATGTGGAGTCAATAAAAATAGCATAAAAGTAACATGTTACAGATATAAAATATGATGGAAAAGGAGATTCTGCTTTAGTTAAGTGATATACACCGTTCAAATAGAAGAAAACATGATGTATGTGGCATCAATCTATTGCTGTATGACAGTGAAATCCGGATCATATATGTTTGGAAGAGCAATTGCACATGCAAAATGCATTACAAGATGGCAAATGACATCAATAACTTTATTTCGATGTTTAGTTGAAAAAGGCGTAACTGTGTCATTGCATTTCTTCTATAAACCTGCAATTTTGTGGTTATGCAAGAAATTGCTGAGGTTTCTAAATCTATGCTTTTAATTCTGCTTTCTTTCTTTTTTTTGTTTTAGCTGAACTGTGATGAACTCAGCCTTCTCTCTCTCTCTCTCTCTCTCTCTCTCTCTCTCTCTCTCTCTCTCTCTCTCTCTCTCTATGAAAGTATTACTTTTGAGAAATTCTTTTATTTATTTCAGTCATTTTACTGTGGCCATGCTGGAGCACCGCCTTTAATCAAACAAATCGACCCCAGGACTTATTCTTTGTAAGCCTAGTACTTATTCTATCAGTCTCTTTTGACAAACCATTAAGTTACGGGGATGTAAATACACCAGCATCGGTTGTCACGCGATGTTTGAGGTACAAACACAGACACACAAACATACACACACAAACATACACACACACACATACATACATATATATATATATATATATATATATATATATATATATGACAGGCTTCTTTCAGTTTCCATCTACCAAATCCACTCACAAGGCTTTGCTCGGCCCTAGGTTATAGTAGAAGACACTTGCCCAAAGTGCCACACAGTGGAACTGAACATGGGGGCCATGTGGTTGGTAAGCAAGCTACTTACCACACACCCACACTTGCACCTATGATAAAAAGTTTTATTCATTTGTAAGAATCAAATGCTGTGGTCAATACTGGAACTCTTTCAGTTATGATACCTAGGGTTCCATTTGATCCAATCAACCGGGTAACCTGCTCATGAAACTAATGTGCATGTGGCTGAGTACTCCTACTCCAGATACATATACCCTTAACATAGTTCTCAGGAAGATTCAGTGTGATGCAGAATGTGATAAGAGCGGCCCTTTCAAATACAGGTATAACTCATTATTGCTTGCTGAGTGACTTGGTGCAATTGGAAATAAAGTGTTTTGCTTAAGGACATGGCACATTGCCAGTAATCAAACTCATGGCTTTGCAGTCATGATCCAAATACCTAAACCAATAGCCCACATGCCTTCACTGTGATCAATACAGATTTTATGCTCAATACAGCAAGAGACCAATACAGATACTGAGATCAATACAGACGTTGGTTGGCTCAGGCTGTAGTCAATGATATTTTCCTAAAGTTCTATACAGTGAGATTTAATCCAAAAACGATGTGGTTAGGAAGTCCTTCTCTTTCATGCTGAGCAACTTCCTAGCTAGTCCACAGCGAAGTATCTGTCTACAGTTCGTCTGCCACGAATTCTACCCAACAGGCTAAAACAGTGATAGATCTTTCTGTCTATGCAACTGTGACCATTAAACAAGAAAAATATCTAAAGTGCTATAATTCTATTATGGAAATAGTACGAGATGTAGCTCAGTAAATTTGTTTAATAATTCAATTGGTAAAGGAATTTGATTTGGAGAAATATATGGTTCAAGTATTGATTTTAAATGAAATATTTCATCTTTTATATGAATTGATATATTGATATATTTCACACAATTGATTAACATTGGGCTCAATCTGATCATATTCTATTTCAGAATGTTTCCAAACCAATCCAAATGAATTATTGAAATAAGAAGCAGAAGTAGAGAAATGTCTTGGAATATTTGAAAGGATGAAAGGAGCAAGTTTGCAAAATCATTAATGTACCAAGCAAAACGCTTAGTGGCATTTAATCTGTCTTCATCCGTTCTGAGTTCAAATTCCAAGGAGATCGACTTTACCTTTCATCTTTTTGGCATCAATAAAACAAGTACCAGTTTGATAAATAGTGGGGCCAATGTAATCGACTTACCCCATCCACTGAAATTTCTGGCTATGTGCCAAAATATGATATCAGTGTTTGAAATGACTGAATCAAACATCAGTTGTGGTGTACAAGAGAGACAATTGTGCTGGTATGGTCATGTGGCAAGAATGGATGAGGATAGCTATGTGAAAAAGTGCCACACCCTAGTGGTTGAGGGAACTTGTGGAAGAGGTAGACCCAGGAAGACCTGGGATGAGGTGGTGAAGCACGACCATTGTACATTAGGCCTCACCGAGGCAATAACTTGTGACCGAGACCTTTGGAAATATGCAGTGCATGAGAAGACCCAGCAAGCCAAGTGAGATCTTAATCCAAGGCCTCTGCCAGGGGTGCAGTCAGCCCACTTATGCATACCTTTCCTTCATTGGACACTAAACTCTGTTTGCAAAGACCTGTTGAGGCAAATGAAATCGATCCAAGTTCGATGACTGGCACCCATGCCAACCTCTCCTTCATTGGACACTAAAGGAGGAGGAGGAGGAGGAGGAGGATTTAACCTATGACAAGTGCAAGATGAAAATACAGCCACTGAATAATAAAATGTTCAGACAATCATTATAGTGACCACATATATTATTCCCGTTATCCTAGCCTTGGTCACACAACAGACAGAGAATGGAGTATCATGGGATTTTTAGGCTATCAAATATTAATTTAGTCACATCATTGCCTTTCGTTTGATTACAATAAAAATAATTAACATGTTACTCCTTTACTTCAAATTGGCAAGTAATTTCTATTTTGAATGAACCTATTGTAATACTACTCCTGTTTGTTCTGAGTGATAAACAAGGTGTTGTGTCTGCAACCATGCTGTAGTCGTTCATCATTTAACGTCTGCCTTCCATGCTAGCATGGGTTGGACGATTTGACTGAGGACTGGCGAACCAGATGGCTGCACCAGGCTCCAATCTGATTTGGCAGATTTTCTACTGCTGGATGCCCTTCCTAACGCCAACCACTCCGAGAGTGTAGTGGGTGCTTTTACATGCCACCGGCATGAGGCCAGTCAGGCGGTACTGGCAACGGCCACACTCAAAATGGTGTATTTTACATGCCACCTGCACAGGAACCAGTCCAGCGGCACTGGCAATGACCTTGCTCTGAAAATTCCCATTCAGTTAGAATAGCCACTCTAACTTGATCAACACAACTCATTTTAATTATCAGATGATAAGTAATGAGCTTGCATGCATTCCTTTTTAATTTGAGAAGCTTTTCTTTATTCATAAAGGCCTCTTTCTCTAACAATGAGGCTTTTGTCTCTAAAAGTTAATCCTTTCTCTATCTCCCTTCAGGGAAAAGTATGACATCCAGTTTGTTAACAACAATGTCATTGTTCTAGGCATCAGCAAAGGTCTTGAACATGTTTGGCATGTTGAATCCTTTGTGGAAACCTCCTAACTATGGACTCCATCCATCTTCCATCTCTTGAACCAGTAGCTTCTTATCAGATCACACTATTGTAATATTTGTTGACTGAGCCCTTTCTCTCCCACCCTCAGCTTTCATTTTGTCCCCTCACTTTTTTTGCATCTATCCGCTAATGACTTACTTCCTAACACATCCAACAATCGACACATTTATGCTGATAATACAACCCTTCCTTCCACTGTAATCCTCTCCAACTACCTAACACACAACCGGCAGCCTAGACACCATGAGTACACCTGTACTGATTCCATAAATGAAGTCTTTCAAAGCATCCTCCACTAAGGATACATCAGTTTTGTCTCTTTCACTTGCAAAAATACACAAGGGCTACTCACACCCTGAAAACACCATTGCATTGTACACTTCCAATCGATCCAAATTCGGCGACTGGCACCCATGCCAACCTCTTCTTCATTGGACACTAAACTCGGCTTGCGAAGACCTGTTGGGACAAGTGAAATCAAAATCGTGCTGAAACCAAATTCGATTACTGGCACCTATGCTTGTGGAGCGCTAAGAGCACCGTCCGAGTGTGATCATTGCCAGAGCAGCTGCCTGGCTTCCGTGCCGGTGGCATATAAATAGCACCATTTCAGCGTGATCATTACCAGTGTTGCCTTATTGGCACTTGTGCCGGTGGCACGTAAAAAACACCATTTTGAGCGTGGCCATTGCCAGTACTGCCTGACTGGCCCTCATGCCGGTGGCATGTAAAAGCACCCACTACACTCTCAGAGTGTGGTTGGCGTTAGGAAGGGCATCCAGCTGTAGAAACTCTGCCAGATCAGATTGGAGCCTAGTGCAGCCTTCTGGTTCACCAGTCCTCAGTCAAATCGTCCAACCCATGCTAGCATGGAAGGCAGACGTTAAACGATGATGATGATGATGACTTCCTTAGACATGTGCAGCTCTCAACTAAAACTCACATAGATACTCCAAATGTTAAAGTTTACTGTAACCTAAGATCTCTCCTAGCAAAAGCACTTCCTTAACATAGCTAAGATCACATCCCAAAGACTTGTTCTCTTCAGATCCAGAACATAATTCAATCTCCAAACTGTGTTGGTGTTCTACAAACCTGAAACAATATTCAAGATGGATTAACGCCCCTACATCTGAAGGCAGTGAGCTGGCAGAAACATTAGCACGCCAGGCAAAATGCTTATCAGTATTTCGTACTGCACCATCGACCAAACCCAGCAAGTAAAAGAAAACAATGCAAGCTATAAAGTTTTTCTTCCAAAGCTTTCTCTGGTCTTGAATACTTTGAACAAAAAGACCATCAACATATGATTTATGCAATTCCCATAATTTCAAAGTTTTACTCGATGACATTACAAGTTTATGATGAACACTATTCTTATTAAACCAATACCGGTTCGGTTAGTTTTGCTGAGAAACTGATAATGTTTCATAGGAGGAGACTTACGTTTCAGTGAGTTTCCTCCACTTATTACTTATTCCTGAAATAGTAGAATGAACAGAATACCATTGGTGTGGAAGGTTACATTTTAGACAACATGGAAACAGGAAAATTGTTATTTTTGCTTTTACTCCAAACTAGCCTCACACACAAATGTGCTGTCATTTTTTAAAGTTTATGTCTTAGTTAAGATATCAGAAATTCAAAGCCCAGATCTGGTGAAAATTTTCTTTGAAATATTTGTGTTGTCCATTTTACAGTTTCATTTACCTTGGTGGAGGTAGTTGGTAGTTATTTCTCATTCTAATATTGCAATACTGTGATAAAATAATATTCTACTATGTGATGTTATATATTCACCGTTTATAATTGTTGTCTGGTTATAATTTCCAGTTGTTTTATGATGACTTATTTCTGTCATTGTAGAAGTCTGTATTGGCATTTCATCAGGAACACTTTGCTCTTTAGCCAAATGGTTTTGAGTTCTGTCTCAGTGAATGGCACTTTGTCCAAGCAACTGCTGTTGTAACTTCAAGCCGACTAAAGCCTTGTGAGTGGGGGATTTTGCAGCTGGAAACTCAATGTGTGTGTGTGTGTGTGTGTGTGTGTGTGTGTGTGTATGCTGAGACACCCTTCGGTCATGACTGACCATGGGATTGCACCTAGAAAGTTACCCTTCCAGGCACAAGTCCAGGCAAAGTTGTTTTTATGGAAGACCAGCAGTCGCCCATGCATACCAGCCTTCCCTCTCCACGCCACCAGTGTTATCCAAGGAAAAGGCAAAGGCCGATACAGCTTGGCACCTGTGATGTCGCAACTCATTTCTACAGCTGAGTGAACTGGAGCAACGGGAAATAAAGTGTCTTGCTCAAGAACACAACACTCAGCCCAGTCCGAGATTCAAACTCACAACCTCACGGTCATAAGCTTGACACTCTAACCACTGAGCCATGCACCTTCACTGTGTATATAGAATGTGTATGTATATATATATATGTGTGTGTTTATGTGTATATACACACACGTTTGTGGATGGATGTATGTGTGCAGGCATGTTTCCTTGTCCTGATGCCATGCATAATTGTAATAGAAGTGGTGCCTTTTATTTCCAATCTTAGGAATCGGTGAGATTTTGGGGAAAGGATCTCCCTTTGGAGGTAGATTTTCTACAACATCTACCCATAGAAAATCTGCTTCAGCAAATTCTGTCTGACCAATTCCAACGTGGGCAAAACAGACTTTAAAATATGATATCAACAATGATGAGAGCGCCGTGGACGATGACGATGACGATGATGATGATGATGATGATGAGGATGATGATGGTGGTGGTGGTAGTGGTGAAGGGGATGTTAGCAGGGATGAGGTGACATTAAAGATGAAGATGATGAGAAAGAGAGGCAGGATGAGGATTAAGACAATGGCAATGAAGATGATGGTGATGACGGTGATGACAATGATGATGATAATGATGACAATGACGACGACGACGACGACGATGATGATGACGATGATGATGATGATGATAATGATGTTGATGATGATGACGGCAATGAAGATGATGTCGATGTTGATGATGATAATGATGATGATGATGATGATGATGATGATGATGATGATGACGATGATGATGATGATGATGACAATGACGACAACAATGATAATATTGACGACGAATAGTATTTCGTGTAGGAATCACTTGACCTAGGAAATAAAAAAAAAAAACAGAAGTTTGCTGTACTTTTACACGAATTTTAATCTCATTGAATTATTGCCCTTCTTCTCTCCCACCCCAAATCATGATTTATGAAGGCACATTTCCTAAACCAGAATTAGCTAGATAAAAATGATAAACAGGCAATTCCCTTTGCAATTATTATAATTTCTAATATTGATGACTTTTTACTGAATCACTAATTGTAGAATGTTATTCTCGTTCATGTGTATATTATTAATATGCACACCAATGAATAATATCTTATTATTAGAAATATACCATTATTATTCATTATATCAATATATTATTATTATAGTCAATAATACATCCATAATAATAATACAACTCATTGATTTATCTCGTGGGTGTGTTACGGGTTATTGTTGGTATTAATATAGTCCTTATAAAAAAGCAAACCTCACTGAATGCAAGAGGCTGGCTTCATTCACATGTATATTACTCTTTTACTCTTTTACTTCTTTCAGTCATTTTGACTGCGGCCAAACTGGAGCACTGCCTTTAGTCGAGCACAAATTGTTCCCAGGACTTATTCTTTGTAAGCCTAGTACTTATTCTATTGGTCTCTTTTGCCGAACCGCTAAGTTACGGGGACGTAAACACCCCAGCATCGGTTGTGTTTCTAGTCTTGTATGAAAACATGTCCAGCCATGGCGAAATACTATCTTCCTTGGTAACGAGTGAGGTTGGTGACAGTAAGAGCATCCAGTAATAAAAAAACCTGTCTCAATGAATCTCATCAGACCCATGCAAGTATGGTAAAGTGGACATTAAACCAATCAGGATAGTGGTTATTATCTTAAATTCAAGAAAAAGATAGTATTTGCCTTTAACCTATCTTTTACTTCTTTCACTCATTAGATTGTGGCCATGCTGGGGCAGTGAGTTGAAGAATTTTAGTCAAGCAAATCGACTCCGGTACATATTTTTTTTTGAAAGCCTAGTACTTATTCTGCGAATCTCTTTTGCTGAACTGCTAGGTAAGAGGGACATAAACATACCAACATCTGTTGTCAAATTGTGGTGGAGAACCAACACAGACAAAGACATACACATGTAGATATATATATATATATATATATATATATATATGTATATATATGTGTGTGTGTATATATATATATATATATATATATATATATATATATATATATATATATATATATATATTATTTTGTTTAAAAGAGTTCCAACACTGTCTGTTTTTTATGTTTTATTTATATTCCTGCGGAACCAATGTGGGGTATAGAATATGGAATGTACAATATATAATATAATATACAATATATAATATAAAATAAAATAAAATAAAAATGGATGGCACCATGAAATAAAGTATTGAATGTAGATGAAACATTGAGTGTTCAATATAAAGGATCAAATATATAAATATAAATATATAAAGGCGACTCAAGTTTCAGGGCTATTTCCCTTCGTCATGGCCGGTATGACAGACTTTAACAGACTGTTAAAGTCTGTCATACCGGCCATGACGAAGGGAAATAGCCCTGAAACTTGAGTCGCCTTTATATATTTATATTTATATATTTGATCCTTTATATTGAACACTCAATGTTTCATCTACATTCAATACTTTATTTCATGGTGCCATCCATTTTTATTTTATTTTATTTTATATTATATATTGTACATTCCATATTCTATACCCCACATTGGTTCCACAGGAATATAAATAAGACATAAAAAACAGACAGTGTTGGAACTCTTTTAAACAAAATAATATATTCCTCTATACACAATCATACAAAATAACCACCTTTTTTGTATTTATTTTTACTCGCATATATATATATATATATATATATATATATATATATATATATATGACTGGGTCCCCATGCCAGTGGTATGTACAAAGCAGTATCTGAACTTGGTTCATGCTAGTGCCGCCTGACTGGCTCCTGTGCTGGTGACACGTAAAAAGCACCCACTGCATTCTCAGAGTGGTTGGCATTAGGAACGGCATCAGGCTGTAGAAACCTTTCCAGATCAGATTGGAGCCTGGTGCAGCCTCCTGGCTTTCCAGCCCTCAGTCAAACCCTGCAATCTATGCCAGCATGGAAAGCAGACGTTGAATGATGATGCTGATGATGATCATCATCATGGGGTTTTTTCAGTTTCTGTCTACCAAATCCACTCACAAGGCTTTGGTCAGGCCAAGGCTATAGTAGAAGACACTTGCCCAAGGTGCCACATAGTGGGCCTGAACTCAGAACGATGTGACTGAGAAAGAACCTTCTCACTATTCAGCCACGTTGGGGACTATATGCTGTTTATTTTATTCTCAGTGAGAAAGATGTCGCATGATAATTTACTAACTCTGTTGTGTCAATAAAACATTTCTTTTGGGGATTTATTTGTGCCTCATAATCGACAATAACATGTATTCAATCCCTTTCACACATTCTTCTTAATGTTTTGATCCGAAATCGCTCTGCAATTCTGTACGCAAAATCGTCACAGCTAAATCTTCCACAAAACTAGCCTTAGATTGCAGAGCACACTAATCTCTAATCAGCTTATTACTGCAGAAATTGGCCTAAAATGACACTATAGTTTTAATTAAAGCTGGTGTGTATATCTTAGCTATCTTGTAATTCTAAGATCAATCTAACAAAAATGTAGGACTTAATAATAATATCCTAGATTCTGCCTTGTGAGAATAGAATAAACAGTAATATCTCCTATCTCTACATTGGAATCTTCACTAATAACATTGGTTCTGATGATTGACTAGGCTGCTCTTATAATTACTAGATAAAGACAATCATTTTACTTAAACCACAAAGGATCACTGGTAATTAGTAGATGAGAGATTACAATATCCCTAGATACACTCTTCTTCATTTATTTATGTATTTATTTATTTATTTGTATATTATTTTTGTCGATCGTTGCCAGTGCCCCTGGACTGGCTTGTGCGGGTGGCACATAAAAGACACCATTTCGAGCGTGGCCGTTTTCGTGCGGGTGACACGTAAAAGCACCCACTACACTCTCTGAGTGGTTGGCGTTAGGAAGGGCATCCAGCTGTAGAAACTCTGCCAAATCAGACTGGAGCCTGGTGTTGCCATCCGGTTTCACCAGTCCTCAGTCAAATCGTCCAACCCATGCTAGCATGGAAAGCGGACGTTAAACGATGATGATGATGATGATGATTATTTTTGTCAAGAAGTTTCTGAATATAGATTAGCTCTTTGTCTCCTTTTGTTTGCTTCTATCATGAGTAAGGCCAGGCTGTAGCACTCCTTTCACACCATTAGTTTAGTTTTTTCAACTTTCTTTTGTAAGGTAACTTTTCATTAGGGATAAGATTGCTAGATTGTTTGAGCCATCATGATCATGCCTACAGCCATACTGAATCATTGCATTTATATATATATATATATATATATATATATATATATATATATATATATATATGGGAGAATTTACGAAAAGACAACAGACGAAGACAGGTGGTGTAAACAACAAATGGATGTATTAGTTTAACGCTCAGCAATAGAGAAAGTCTTTGATGTTTTGAGCCTACGCTCTTCAACTGAAAGGAACACAGAAAGAAATAAGGAGAGAAACAAGGAGAAGAAAAATATAAATGTATATATATATATATATATATATATATATATATATATATATATATATATATATATAAATGTATGTATATATGTATGTATGTATGTATGTATATATATATGTGTGTGTGTGTGTATAAAAATTATACATGAAGGGAAAAGCCACTAGAAATAGGAGTTAAATCCCAAACAATGAATAATAAACTAACAATTAGTTTTTTCATGATTTGGGATTTAACTCCCATCTCTAGCATGTTGGATAACCACTTAGTGGCTTTTCCCTTTGTCTGTAATTTTTATACACACATATAAGATAATAATATTTGCAATCTACGGACATTTTTACTCATGCTGGCCACTGGTAAAAATTAGTATTTAATTTTAACCCTATATTTTCAGATTTTGATATATACATATATATATATATATATATATGTATATATATATATATTTAGATTCAGGTGAATATGGTACTTAAGTTTAGGCACCAGAATTTAGTATGGTATTATCCATACAATTTCAAAGTAAAGTGATTAAAATCAAAATAAGCAACAGGGATATCCTTGTTGCTTATTTTGATATACATATATATATATATATATATATACACAGGGTGTGATGGATAAATTGTCACCATATATTTTTAATTTCACGCATGTGCATTGTTTGTTTTTGATTTTGTTGACTACACAGTATAGTAGGGTCAGCTGGGCACTGTTTGTGAGAAAAACAGCACCGCGATGTAATTCACTCTGCCAGAAATTTGGAAACAGCATGCTGTACTGCTTGGTATTTGCACCAAAAGCTCCAATACGAATATTTCAGAATGTTTAGGCATCAATCTGAGAAGAGTGTATGTACCAAGAGTGATAAAAATCAGACTTCCAGTCAACATCATGGTGTTTGGAGTAATCACTAATTATTGCGACGTTATGCCTCCATTCATCTTCCCACACAGCCTCAAACTCAACATAGAGGCCTACATGAAGTGCCTGGAGGAGGTAGTACTGCCCTGGATCAAGAGAGTGGCTACTGGCAGACCCTATATCTGTCAACAGGACTCTGCACCATGCCACACAAGCAGGTGAACCCAGTCATGGCTGTCAGACAATTTCTGTGACCACATCTCGCCTAACTCCCCAGACTGCAACATCAGGTTCCAGTCTGATTTGCCAAGGTTTCTATGACTGGATGCACTTCCTAATGCCAACCATTCTGATAGTGTAATGGCTGCTTTTTACTTGCCACTGGCAAGAGTGCCATTGATCTGAAATAATTTACTGGAATAATTTAGTGCCTTCAGACTATCATCTCTTCAGCCCCATGGAACAGGGTTTGAGAGGCAAACATTATTCCAGTGACGAAGAAGTGAAAACTGTAGTGAAAAAGTGGCTCAAAGAACAGTCAACAGAATTTTATGGAGTAGAGATACACACTCTCATTCGAAGGTGAAACATTGCTATTGAGAGAAACAGTGACTATGTTGAGAAGTAGGGATGTGATCCACAGAGGACCAGCTTCATTTTGATGCATGATACATGTTCCTGTGTTGGTAATTATATCTGTCCTAAACAAAATGGCATTACTTTTTGACTCGCCCTCGTATATACAACAGACTTCTTTCAGGTCTTGTCTACCAAATCCATTCACAAGACTCTAGTTAGCTCGACGTTATAGAAGAAAACATTTACCCAAGGTGTCACACAATGGGACTGAACCCAGAACCATGTGGTTGAGAAGCAAGCTTCTTACTACACAGCCACACCTATGCCTATTGTATAGTTACCTATATAGTTGTGGCTTATTTATAAGGTGGGTTCGATGTCATTAGGACCAAAATCAATACAACCGTATCTGACTTTTTGATTCTCTTTTTCTCAGTCCAATGAATGCCAGTTCAGCATTAATAGTGATCTAAAGCTTCAGTACCTTATTAAGAAATCTTTACTGCTTCTATTAAACTGAGGTATGCCAGCTTATATTAAACAAAACATCATATTATTTATATATCATATTACTGGAATGTAGATATATGTAGAAAAAAAAATAAAACAAGTAAAATAAAACAAAAACAAAAAAAAAACAAAGTGATATTTTCTACTTGAAATAATATCCCAAACTTGATGCTTTTTATTATTACGAAAATTTCTCTCAATATCGATAACTGCTGTCTCTGTTAATGATAAAATGTGACACAATTATGATAAATTATGTCTTTTGCAAAGACAAACAGAATCATCATTATGTCCAGGCTAAGCGTGTTTGTTACTGAAGCACGGTTGATATAGTTTCTGTCGGAAGTCAAAGTGATATCTTTCAGTAAATCAATATATTAAATGTTAGAAATTATATTAAACTAAATAGAAATGAGAAAGATATGACAGTTCTTATTAAAGATGCTATAAAACTTATTTTTTTAATAATATTATGTTAGTAGACAGCAAGAGTGTCAACTGCAATCAAGAATTAGTTAAAACATAACTTGTTTTTGCATTCTTTCTAGAAGTTAAACTTATATAATTCATTTGATCTCAATTTTTTTTAAAGTTAGTATATTCAACATGTGAAGGTGTGTGGCCTAGTGGTGAGGATGTTGCACTCAAGGTTGGTAGATTGTGGGATCAATTCCCATTCTGGGTGGTGTGTTGTATTACTCTTTTTACTTGTTTCAGTCATTTGACTGTGGCCATGCTGGAGCACCACCTTTAGTCGAGAAAATCAACCCCAAGACTTATTCTTTGGAAGCCTAGTACTTATTCTATCGGTCTCTTTCACCAGTCCTCAATCAAATCGTCAAACCCATGCTAACATGGAAAGTGGACGTTAAACGATGATGATGATGATGATGATGATGATGATGAGTAGCACCAAAAATTTTTAAGTGCTTAGGGCTTCTATGGGTTTTAATCTGGCCTTTTGTACCAGGGTGTGGTATTAGGAGCCATCAAGAGAAAGATTAGAAGTTGAATGAAGTTCAGTGATTCCAGTCCACCTGACCATTCCTGGAAAGCTGCGAGATACTTCCAATCAGAGCCCTCTACACCTCTAACTACTTGTGATTCCTATTTATGACTTAATGAATTGAATTAGCAAGAGATATATGTGTGTATATATATATATATATATATATATATATTAATAAATTACAGGGTAGCAAAAAAATTTTTAGAAATTTTATTTACCACCAGTGGTCTAGCGAGAGTAAAAAAACAGTCAATAGACTATGTATTATTCATTTAAAATGCAGAGATGCCTATAATAGATGTCCTATTATAGGCATCTCTGCATTTTAAATGAATAATATATATATATATATATATATATATATATATATATATATATATAGGTGAGAAAGTTGGTATGTGAAAGCATGTGGTTGGATGTATAAAAGATAATAAGAGTGAAAAAACTACAGAAGGCTTTTTTTTTTTTTTTTAAATTTTTTAAGATGAATAACAGAAATATTTATTGTAGCATTAAAGATGTATGTGTATGTGAGAGTGTGAATGCAACATATAAGAACATAATCAAAGACAGGCCATCGTACAAAGAAAAGTGTGTATGTGAGTGATACATGTATGTGTATGTGAGTTATTACAGCAGATAGAAAGAGAGTCAATAACACGTGAGCATTTATACCAGTTCTTTGAGTACACTATAGGAAAAGTCTGTATGTGAGAGTAGTTGAGGCTGTGAGTGTGGCAGAGCGATCACTAGTTGTGATGTTGGCTTCCATGCCAGGGACTTGAAGACAGACGTTCGTCGCTGGCTGAAATTCTCTTGTCTGTTTATTTACCGTGGTGAATATGAATCACCTAACAGAATCAAAGAGAGAGATGTGCCGCGGTGGTTTAGTTTGGTGTACATAGAAAGTTGTGTTGACGCTGGTGGTGAAGAGGCTGCTTGGTAGTAGTCTTAGTCTCGTGTTGCTGATGTGGCGACGGCGGTGGTGGTCATCGTTGGACGAAGCTGTTGATGTGTTGCTGGCTGCTGCTGCTGCTGCTGCTGTCGTGTGGTACATGGAACAGATCTCAAAGAGACCTTGCCTGTGAGCACTTTGATCTGCTAGGGATAAGCTATTAACCATTGATCCACTGGTTGGCAGCTCAATCCACCACATTAACACAGCAGTCATTCTCCTCTAGTATTATACAAATATGATTTTTCTTGTCTAAGGCAGTGAGCAGGCAGAATTGTTAGTTTGCCATTCAAATGCTTAGTGGCATTTCATTTATCTTTACATTCTGAGTTCAAATTCCGCCGAGGTTGACTTTGCCTTTCACCCTTTCAGAGTCATTGAAGTAAGTACCAGTTAAGTATTGAGGTTGACATAATCGACTTACCCTCTGCCCTGGAGTTGCTGGTTTTGTACCAAACTTTGAAATTAATATTATTTCTCTTGTCTAAGATGGTGAGCTGACAGAACTGTTGGATTGCTGGGAAAATGCTTTGATTCATTTAAGTTCTGGGTTCAAATGCTATCAGGGTCAATTCTGCCACTCATCCTTCCTGGTTTGATGAAATAAGTACAAGTTGATCAGTAGAATCGGTTTAATCAACTTTTTTCACCCCAGACATTGCTGGTGCTGTGCCAAAATTTGAAATCGATATTTTCTTGTCTAGAGCTGTAAAGAATCAGTAAAATACATACAAATATAGCTTAAGGCGGCGAGCTGGCAGAAATGTTAGCACATAGGGTGAAATGCATAGCGATATTTCATCTGTCTTTACGTTCTGAGTTCAAATTCCACCGAGGTCGACTTTGCCTTTCATCCTTTCGGAGTCGATAAATTAAGTACCAGTTGCATACTGGGGTCGATCTAATCGACTGGTCCCCTCCACAAAAATTTCGGGTCTTATGCCTAGAATAGAAAAGAATATTATATAGATTGGTAAAAACTGAAATTAAAAAAAAAAACAGAAATTAGTTCTGTATAGAAGCTATTCTGTCAGTTTTTCATTGCACTAATCTGACGAGTAAAAACATGAAAATATTTTTCTTTCAATATAATGTCACACAAATTAAATTGTAAAATACTCTCAATTTTAATAAAAATTAACTCAATTATAGAATTATGTGTACGTAATGAATTTAATGATCTTTAAATATATTTTCGTAGACTAAATTTTAATAATGCAAACTAGAATGATAGCAGAATATCTAAAATGTGTTTATCAATTCTTGTATCTATGTAGGTTTATTAGTACAGTTTAACAATAACCAATTTTTTCCAATATAGAATAAAGTCTGATAAATTTTAAATATATATAGGTGTAGGAGTGGCTGTGCGGCAGGTAGCTTGCTTTCCAACCACATGGTTCCGGGTTCAGTCCCACTGTGTGGCACCTTGGGCAAGTGTCTTCTACTATAGCCTCGGGCCGATCAAAGCCTTGTAAGTGGATTTGGTAAATCGAAACTGAAAGAAGCCCATCACATATATATATATATATATATATATATATATATATATATATATATATATATATATATATATATACATACATATATATATATATATATATATATATATATATATATATATATATATATATATATATATATATATATATATATATATATATATATATATATATATATATATATGTGATGGGCTTCTTTCAGTTTCGATTTACCAAATCCACTTACAAGGCTTTGATCGGCCCGAGGCTATAGTAGAAGACATATATATATATATATTTATATATATATATATATATATATATATATATATATATATATATATATATATATATATATATATATATATATATATATATATATATATATATATATATATATATATATATATATATATATATATATATATATATATATATATATATATATATATATATATATATATATATATATATATATATATATATATATATATATATATATATATATATACATGTATGTGTGTTTGTGTGTCTGTGCTTGTGTGTCTGTGCTTATCTGTCCTTGTCTCAAAAACTGTTACTCAGAGTTCCACATTCCTATTCGTTGGACAGTTTTGTTTAGAATGCTGCTTTTTAATAAAACATTACTCTACCTCCAGTATTTGGTACTATTTTTTGCACCTTGTTTCGCATTTATGTACATACTCTGGTATATATATATATATATATATATATATATATATCTGAGTCAGATGAAGTCATTGTCGTGGATGATGACAGTACCGTCTGATCATCACCTGTGCAGGTGGCACATAAAAAGCACCATTCAAGTGTGATCATTGCCAGTGCCGCCTGTCTGGCTCATACTGGTGGCACATAAAAAGCAGCATTTGAGCGTGGTCGATGCCAGTACCACCTGACTGGCCCTCGTGCCAGTGGCATGTAAAAAGCACCCACCACACTCTCAGAGTAGTTGGCATCCAGCTGTAGAAACTCTGCCAGATCAGTTTGGAGCCTGGTGCAGCCTTCTGGCTTGCCAGTCCTCAGTCAAACTGTCCAACCCATGCAGCATGGAAAGCAGACGTTAAATGACGACGACGATGATGATGATATATATACATTTTATATATATATTTTATATATATATATATATAGATAGATAGATAGATAGATAGATAGATAGATAGATAGATAGATAGACAGACAGACAGACAGACAGACAGACAAACAGACAGAAAGATAGATAGATAGATAGATAGATAGATAGATAGATAGATAGATAGATAGATAGATAGATATGCATATATGTATGTATATATATATATATATATGCTGTAGATGAATATGTGTGATTAAGAAGTTTGTTTCTGAGTTTGTTCTCTTTGCAGAGCATCTAGAGTGAAGCAAAATGTTTTCTTTGATAGCCTCAGGTTTGTTGAAGATGAAGTGAATGTAATTTGGCAGTTGGAAATTGTATGAAAGCCAGTCCACTGATGCAGGTGCAAGCATGGCTGTGTGGTTAAGAAACTTGATTCCTAATCTTGTAGTCTGATATCAGTTTCAATCTCATTGTGTAACACATGGGGTACACGTTTTCTGTTATAGCCCTGGGCAGACCAAAGCCTTGTAATTGGATCTGGTAGAGGGAATTTGAAAGAAACCTGTTAATATATATATTTGTACATATATAGGCGTGGAGGCGCAACGGCCCAGTGGTTAGGGCAGCGGACTCGCGGTTGCAGGATCACGGTTTCGATTCCCACACTGGGCATTGTGTGCGTTTATTGAACGAAAACACCTAAAAGCTCCATGAGGCTCTGGCAGGGGGTGGTGGCGACCCCTGTTGTACTCTTTCACCCCAACTTTCTCTCGCTCTTTCTTTCTGTTTCTTGAGTAATGCTACGATGGACTGGCGTCCCATCCAGATAGGGAACACATATTGCCATAGAAACTGGGAAACCAGGCCCATGAGCCTGGCTAGGCCTTAAAAGGGAGCAAAAGAAAGAAGAATATATATAGGCACTTATTTATATATATAAATACCAACTCCACCCACCGTGGTGATGATGGTGGGTAGTGATGGTGGTGGTGGTTGGTAGAGGCAGAATCATTGTCATAGTCATGGTCATGGTGGTATTTGGCGTTGTCGTCATGGTCGTGGCTGTCATCATAGTTGTGGTGGTGGTGGCCGCAATGGCATCACTTGTGATGGTGGTGGTAGTGGCTGTGTTTGTGGTGGTGGTGGTGGTGGTGGTGGTGGCAGTTGCAGTGGCAACAATGATGATGGCGACGACAACCACTTTGATGATGATGACAGATACAATGGCAACAACAATGACAATGATGATGATGATGATGATGATGATGATGGTGATGGCGATGGTGATGATGATGGCGATGATGATGATGATGACGACGACGACGACGACGATGATGATGATGATGATGGTGGTGGTGGTGATGATGGTGATAACGATGCTGATGACGATGGTGATGACGATGGTTATGATGACGATGACGACGACGATGATGATGATGATGATGATGATGATATGGATGTAATGACCAAGTTCTCCCGAGGAATTATCCAAGCTTAACTAAGCCGCTAATATAACACCATAACACCCACCGATTTTTCAGTTTCCTTAAATAATAAGAGAATTTTTATATCTTAACCACCAGCCATAGTATCAACAAAAATTCTTAGATCAAAATAGAAAAGCATAAAAGCAGCAACACACAATAAATGATTGAAGTTTAGGAATAAATTCTTTTTTTTCCATTCTGCTGAATCAAGATTGAATCACGCTTTTTGTTTTTATCATTTTTTTTTTTCTTTTTTCTGCTTTCTGTCTTTCTATAATAACAACTTAACACGTAGATCAATTTTTCTGAAGTTTCATTTAGACTTTGTCTGGTCAAGCAAACCTTTCTCATAAAAGAGGTTGATTGAAAATTAGCCTTACATACAAAATATAATCTAGTTCCACCAACATCCGGAATGATGAAACCAATGATATAAGAGTTCGTTCTGACCGTTTTTCTAAGACAGATGACACTTTTGCTCACAATGGAATTTCGACTGAGTCTTTTCTAGAATGTTTTATTGAGTCCAGACGATAATAAAATAGAAAAATTTTTGTCCCATCAAATCAGCAGTGAAGAATAAAGAATAAAGAATGAAGAATAAAATGTAAGAATTTTAAATCAGTTTTTTGCAATCTGCACCAGATTTATTATAGTGAGTGACACATTATCGTCCTAATCATCATTTTCGTCATCACCATCATCATCATCATCATCATCATCATCATCATAATCTTCATCACCATCATCATCATTGTTTTAACATCTACTTTTTAATACTTGCATGGACCGGATAGAATGTATGTATGTATGTATGTATGTATGAATGTATGTATGTATGTATGTATGTATGTATGTATGTATGTAATGCATGTATGTATGCATGTATGAATGTATGTATGTATGTATGTATGTATGAATGTATGTATGTATGTATGTATGTATGTATGTATGTATGAATGTATGTATGTATGTATGAATGTATGTATGAATGTATGTATGTATGTATGTATATATGTATGAATGTATGTATGTATGAATGCATGTATGTATGTATGTATGTATGAATGTATGTATGTATGAATGTATGTATGTATGTATGTTTATATGTATGTATGTATGAATGTATGCATGTATGAATGTATGTATGTATGTATGTATGTATGTAATGTATGTATGTATGTATGTATGTATGAATGTATGTATGTATGTATGAATGTATGTTTGTATGTATGTATGTAATGTATGTATGTATGTATGTATGTATGAATGTATGTATGTATGAATGTATGTATGTATGTATATATGAATGTGTGTATGTATGTATGTATGTATGTTTGTATGTATGTATGAATGTATGTATGTATGAATGTATGTATGTATGAATGTATGTATGTATGTTTATATGTATGTATGTATGAATGTATGCATGTATGAATGTATGTATGTATGTATGTATGAATGTATGTATGTATGTATGTATGTATGTATGTATGTATGTATGAATGTATGTATGTATGTATGAATGTATGTATGAATGTATGTATGTATGTATGTATATATGTATGAATGTATGTATGTATATATGTATGAATGTATGTATGTATGAACGCATGTATGTATGTATGTATGTATGAATGTATGTATGTATGAATGTATGTATGTATGTATGTTTATATGTATGTATGTATGAATGTATGTATGTATGAATGCATGTATATATGTATGTATGTATGAATGTATGCATGTATGGATGTATGTATGTATGTATGTATGTATGTAATGTATGTATGTATGTATGTATAAATGTATGAATGTATGTATGTATGTATGTATGAATGTATGTTTGTATGTATGTATGTATGTATGAATGTATGTATGTATGAATGTATGTATGTATGTATGAATGTATGTATGTATGAATGTATGTTTGTATGTCTGAATGTATGTATGTATGTATGTATGTATGAATGTATGTATGTATGTATGAATGCATGTATGTATGTATGTATGAATTTATGTATGTATGAATGTATGTTTGTATGTATGAATGTATGTATGTATGAATGTATGTTTGTATGTATAAATGTATGTTTGTATGTATGTATGTATGTATGAATGTATGTATGTATGAATGCATGAATGTATGTATGAATGTATGTATGTATGAATGTATGTTTGTATGTATGAATGTATGTATGCATGTATGTATGAATGTATGTATGTATGTATGAATGCATGTATGTATGTATGTATGAATTTATGTATGTATGAATGTATGTTTGTATGTATGAATGTATGTATGTATGAATGTATGTATGTATGAATGTATGTCTGGATGTATGTATGTATGAATGTATGTATGTATGTATGTATGAATGCATGTATGTATGTATGTATGAATGTATGTATGTATGTATGAATGTATGTTTGTATGTATGTATGTATGAATGTATGTATGTATGTGTGTATGTATGTATGTATGAATGTATGTTTGTATGTATGTATGTATGTATGTATGAATGTATGTATGTATGTATGAATGTGTGTATGAATGTATGTTTGTATGTATGTATGCACAGGTGTACATATGTTGATACGTGTATACAAATGTGCATGTATGTTTGTGCCTCCTGTCTTGACATCACACTATAATTTTAGACGAGTGTCACCATCATGAAAGCAGCGTCATTTGTGTCTAAAGTTCCATGAAAATAGGCAATGCTCAATTAAAATTTTTCATGGTGAACCTCCAGCATGGCCACAGTCTAATGACTGAAACAAGTAAAAGATAAAAGCTGTGTATATCTATATATATGCATACACAAACATACAACACCTGCACATAGACATACACAAGCATATTACATCTATAAACATATACATCTATAAACATATACATCTATATACATATCCACACCCCTAAATCTCTTTACATATCTTTATTTGTTCATGCATATTTTTTGTCTAGAGTGTAAGCGCCCTGAGAGAAATGTTGAAGATAAGAAACATTGGATGTGGTCAGCAAGACATTTGCGCTGGTATAGTCATGTACTACGGATGAATGAGGAGAGCTGTGGGAAGAAGTGTCACTCCAAAACAGTTGAAGGAATCCAGGGTAGAGGTAGACCCAGGAAGACATGGGATGAGGTGGTGAAGCATGACCTTGAAACGTTGGGCCTCACAGAGGCAATGATGAAAGACTGAGACCTCTGGAGATATGCTGTGACTGCGAAGACCCGGCAAATAAAGTGAGTTCACGGCTGTATCCTACACCAATTTCGCATAACCAGCTCCAGCCCATTCAAAAGTACCTTGGATCATAGGGTGACCTGCTGTGCTTCAGAAGATCTACTGAGTCAAGTACATCAACATCAAAATGAAAATCAAATTGAAATTGTAGTTGTGATACCCATGCCAGTGGCACGTAAAAAGCACCATCCAAACGTGGCCAATGCCAATGCTGCCTTGACTGGCTTCCATGCCGGTGGCACGTAAAAAGCACCAACTCATCATGGCCATTGCCAGCCTCCTCTAGCCCCTGTGGTGGTGGCACGTAAAAAGCACCATCCAAACTTGGTCAATGCCAGCGCCGCTTTGACTGGCTTCCGTGCTGGTGGCACGTAAAAAGCACCAACTGATTGTGGTCATTGCCAGCCTCCTCTGGCCCTTGTGCCGGTGTCACATAAAAAGCATCCACTACACACATGGAGTGGTTGGCGTTAGGAAGGGCATCTAGCTGTAGAAACACTGCCAGATCAGACGGGAGGGAGCCTGGTGCAGCCACCTGGCTTCCCAGACCCCAGTCGAACCGGCCAACCCATGTTAGCATGGAAAACGCACCTTAAACGATGATGATGCTGATGATGTCATTTACAAGACATATATGCACTAGCATATGTGGCCCTGTATCTATTGCATTGCTATTACTGCCCTTTATCACATCCTCCATTGTATTCCCGTTTATTGTGTCCATCTCAGTGCCTGTCTCTAACTGTTTATCACATGCCTTTCATACTCTCACAAATTTACCTACCCACCCTTCTTTTCTGTCTGTCTCTCCCTATTCTCTCTTTCATATTCACCTTGTACCCTGGGGGTATGCCCTCATCATCTACTTCTCTCTTTCCAGCTTTAGAAACTATGTATCTTCTCCTTAGCAAGATGCCTGTTCCTGTCCCTCTATCATAATTTCACATTCACATTCTTCAATACTATACTGCACTCAATTGAGGGATTTTTGTATTACGAGTTACTTGGTCACATCACAAATACCAGCGCTGCAAAACAAGAAACGCCCAGTACACTCTGTAAAGTGGTTGGCATTATGAAGGACATCCAGCTGTAGAAATCATGTCCAAGTAGACAATGGAATATAGTACAGTCCTCTGTTAAATCATCCAACCAATGCCAGCATAGAAACATGGATGTTAAACAATGAAGATGATGTGGCTGTATATATAAATGTGTGTGTGTATGTGTACGCTCACACACACACATACACACACACACACACTTACTGTGTATGTATACATATTTGTGTGTGTGGGTATGGATGTGTGTATTTATATGTGTCCTAGGTATGACCTTATAACTGCATCTGGTTGCTGGTCCCTCGTTCATGAGTTTCAGAGTTTTGAGGGGTGTGGAACCACTTCTAAATTCTTTGTTGTTCCCAGCTCTAATCTTGCCAGGAGTAGTTGCTGAGACTCCCTTAAGTCATGACTGACCATGGGATTGCACCTAGAAAGTTCCCCTCCGAGGTACAAGTCCAGGCAAGGTTGTTTATGGAAGACCAGCAGTTGCCCATGCATACCGGTCTCCCCTCTCCATGCTACAAGTGTTATCCAAAGGAAAGGCAAAGGGGCCGATACAGCTTGGCACCTGTGACGTCACAACTCATTTCTTACAGCTGAGTGAACTGGAGCAACATGAAATAAAGTGTCTTGCTCAAGAACACAACATGCAGCCAGATCCGGGATTTGAACTTACAAGCTCGACACTCTAACCACTGAGCCATGCACCTTCACAGGAGTAGTAGGACCAACAAATTAATTAACATGTCATGGAATTGCCTCTGGAAGAAGGTCAGTCACTGACACCTCAACTGAGCCAGGACAGATGACATTTTTCAGCTCTTTAGCAATTCATCTAAGAGACGATAACTCTATACAAATCTTGCATCATGACATCTATTGGGCTACTGACACTTGCTGCACCAGACCAGTACAAGTTTTAAAGGACAAGAGAGTGAGACTGGCCCTGAATCAACTATGTTCAATTCTGTAATATTCATTGTGAAGGTTGTTCAGCAAACCAAGACATACTGCACCAGTATAGCATAACAGAAGTGAACATTGGGCTGAGAACACTGTGCAGCTGAGCCTTACTGAGCCCTAATTCATCGAATCAGCAGTGGGGGCATTCGTTCTGCAAAACTGTAACTGGGCATGAAGTTAGTGGCACAGCAAAGAGGAGGGCAGGTTATAAGTTCCATCAATGAAACTACAGAGAAAGTCTTCTATGTGGCTTTGGATAAAGAGGACAGACCATTGGTTTGCTGCTACTAGGAGGCAAGCTGAGAGTTGATCAATGGTGGGTAGGTTAACTGGATGATGGAGCAGGGTGTTTGATGGTGAAAGATCTCAAGCCCCTTGGGACCTCAGACACATCACTGATGATGCAACCCAGGGCATCTCTGAGATGTATCTTAAAACTAAACGCAATATATATATATAGGTGTGTGTGTGTGTATATATATGTGTGTATATATATATACATATATATATGTGTGTATATATATACATATATATATGTGTGTATATAAAATATATATATATGTATACATATGTGCGTATCTATTTATATGTGCATATGTATGTATGTGTATATATGTGTATATATATTACACACAAACACATATATTTATACTCTGAGAGTCAGAGATGTAGAAGGGAGAAATATGAAAACATTTCTTCAACATTGCTGAAATTATCCATGTGCAATAGCTATCGAATTTATATTTGGGAAACATATGAAAAGAGAAAACGTACATATATATACATATAGATATATATATATAGATATATATATATATAGAAAAATGTTAAAACAAAGCATAATATTTAGCAATTTACATGATATATTAGAATGACAGAATAAGAAGCAGTATTTTTGGCAAAGATCCTACTTCGTTACTTTCGCTTATAAATGGCCATTCTCATAACTATGTCCGATGAAATCATTGTGATAGGAAAAATAAAGAATAAAGTATAAATAAAAGAAAGAGAAAAATATGTGAAAAGATGAAGATTATTTGAAAGTGTACCATCGATTTATTCCTAAGTTGATTTGGTTTAATGATACAAGATTGCTTCCGCTAATCAATGATGAGTTGGAAGCATGTGCATTTTGTATTTTATTTATTTATATATATATATATATTTATTTTTGTTCTTCAGTTTTACATAAACTGATTGATGATAGCTATGTATATTATATATTTCTGGTTAGAGAGTCTGATTATTGCTTAGAGAGGACAGCTAAAACATCTGGTTACATTTACTTGAATCCAAATATCAACAGAAGCAACTATTTGACAATGATATGCAAAATATCTGTGTGTATGATGAATATATATATGTATATATATATATATATATATATATATATATATATATATATATATATATATATATGACTATATACATACATACATATATACATGAAACTACATATTAAAATACATATATAGTGTTTATCTTTTATTTTCTTACTTGTTTCAGTCATTAGACTGCAGCCATGCTGGGCTATTACCTTAAAGAAATTTTAGCTGAATGAATCAATCCTCATTACTTATTTTTTTTAAAAGCCTGGTATTTATTGTATCAGTCTCTTGTGATGAAGTGCTAAGTTATGAGGGCGTAAAAACACTGACACTGACTGCCAAGCAGCAGTGAGGGACAAACACTAACAAGACACACACACATACATATGTATATGTGTGTATATATATATATATATATATATATATATATATATATACACACTTTTACTTGTTTCAGTCAGCTGGAGCACTTCCTTTAATCGAGCAAATCGACCCCAGGACTTATTCTTTGGAAGCCTAGTACTTATTCTATCGGTCTCTTTTGCTGAACTGCTAATGTTACGGGGACACAAACACACCATCATTGGTTGTCAAGCGTTTGTGGGGGGGGGGGACAAACACAGACACACAAACACATACACACACATACATATATATATATATACATATATACAACAGGCTTCTTTCAGTTCCGGTCTACCAAATCCACTCACAAGGGTTTGGTCAGTCCAAGGCTATTGTAGAAGACACTTGCCCAAGGTGCCATGCAGTGGGACTGAACCCGGAACCATGTGGCTGGTAAGCAAGCTACTTACCACACAGCCAATCCTGCGCCTATTATATATAAATAATTTTTCATTCCTTTGCTTGTTTTATTCATTTCACTGTGGCCATGCTGGAACACCACCTTTAAAAGTTTTAGTCCAGCAAATCAACCCCAGGACTTAATTTTTAAGCATAATACTTATTCAATTGGCTATTTTTGCTGAACTGCTAAGTTACAGAGATGTAAACACACCAATGCCGGTTGTCAAACCTATGCTAGCATGGAAAGCGGACGTTAAACGATGATGATGAGGATGAAGTACATATATATATACATATATATATGTGTGTGTGTGTACATATATATGTATATATATATAAATATGCACCCTCCCATCACACACCTACACCATGCAGTGGGACTGAACTCAGAACCATGTGGTTGAGAAGCAAGCTACTAATTACATAGCCACGTATTTTATATACAGGAGAAATAAGGATAAACACAAGTTTATATTATGGTCCCTACATGCGTTTAACCACTATGGTTCTTTAGGGAACAGCAATATGTGTTTCCAGTGTGATTAAATGCTCAGATCATCGGGGAACACTTTATTACATTAAATTACACATATCTATGTCCCTTTTTACAATCAATTTCCTCTCATTGGATTCTGACAATGCTGGTTGGTGTGCAGCCCACAGAAGCATAAGTGTATGGATACCACTAACGTATTTGCTGATCCTTGTTTATAAAATCAACAAGGTATGTTGTTTTTACATGAATGGTGCACTTGGATACACTGATTTACACCAGTAAATATAAACATTTGTAGTCACCAAAACATGAATTTCCCAACACACACACACACACCCTACCCCCGCACACACACACACACACACATTCACACACATATGTATGTATGTATGTATGTATGTATGTATGTACATATATATACATACAAGTATATATTTTATACTTGTATGTATAAAGGCAGCAAGCTGGCAAAATTGTTAAGCACGCCGGCCGAAATGCTTAGCAGTATTTCGTCTGCCGCTACGCTCTGAGTTCAAATTCTACTGAGGTCGACTTTGCATTTCATCCTTTCAGGGTCGATTAAATAAGTACCAGTTATGCACTGGGGTCGATATAATCAACTTTATCCGTTTGTTTGTCTGTGTTTGTCCCCTCTGTGTGTAGCCCCTTGTGGGCAGTAAAGAAATAAGTATATATATATATATATGTTCATGTATGCTTATGTATGTATGCATGTATATGTATGCTCATGTGTCTGTGTGTATGTGTGTTTTTTACACATGTATACATATATATGTATGCACACACTCATGCACATATATAAATTTGCATTTATATATGTGTGTATATTTAAATACACACACACATACACAACAAACCATAAAACAAAAGTCCTGAAATAAAAACGAAGTAAATTTTAATATTAGAAAGCTTCACTGTGAGATTAATAAAAATGTAAGCACAAGTATAAAAGAGACAGAGGGAGTCTCCTGGAACATTGTTTCATGTTGTGTTGGCTGCTCATCAGAGACAATCGACCCAAGTTTTTCTACAATCAAACCAAAGGTCAACTTCTATATAACGCAGTTGTAAATTAGACAAGTGCATTAGTGTTAAGTCGAATTTGAATATTTGTGGTTCATAATATATATTGTTGAGGCGCAATGGCCCAGCAGTTAGGGCAGTAGACTCATGGTCGGAGGATCGTGGTTTCGATTCCCAGACCAGGTGTTGTGTGTATTTATTGAGCAAAAACACTTAAAGCTCCACGAGGCTCTAGCAGGGGATGGTGGTGACTCTTTCGCCCCAACTTTCTCTCACTCTTTCTTCCTGTTTCTTGAGTTACGCTGTGATGGACTGGCATCCCGTCCAGCTGGGGGGAACACATACGCCATAGAAACCAGGAAACTGGGCCCATGAGCCTGGCTAGGCTTTAAAAGGATGCAAAGAGGAAAAAAAAAAAATATATATATTTTAGAAGCAATAAAAAGAATACAATGAATTTGCTATGAGGTGTGAAAATCCAACATTTAGGTAAGACCTTCTTCAAGGAAAAGTTGATTGGAGAGGAATTATTGTAATACAGCTGAGTTTTACATTCTCCAAGTTAAAAGAAAAGTTATTGGCTGCAATTGATAAGGGACACAGGACGACATGAGTTTCATTTGTGAACAAGAAGTGATAGGAGAGAGAAACAGTGTGAGAGAGGTTTGTTTTCAACAAAGTTTTTGCTGAAATTTTCTTGCAAAATAATGTTACTGGTCCTGCAGATCAAAGACAGTTCATTCTTCTGCAAAAATTTGATGCTAAACTTGAGGATTCAGGGCAATTCTTTCATGTTATCATGTATGCCAATCATTAAGCTCACTTTATAAAGTCCAACTTTTGGATAAATAAAGCAAGCTTTTATTGCAGAAAGCAATGATGTATGTCTGAATTCCTTTTGTTTCATTTTTATGTCTTGTCATAGTAGTTATTAGTCTGGAGGAAGAGACTGTACCCAGTGCATAGCATTTGCTCACTTGCACTCACACACGAGCACACACACACACACACACACATACACACACACACACACAAATACTTACATACATATACTCACACACATATACATATCAGATGCATTAGATTAGTAAATTTAATGCTCAGCTTACAAGATAATGTTTCTAAGGAATCGTGGGTCAGAAGGTTAATCTTTGAAAACTGATATTCTCAGAATTGTCTTAGATTACCAGTTTCTTCTTCCAGTAAGATATCTAAGCAGTTCTTAAACCGTCATCTTTTCCTGGCTCTAGCTACCATACTACATATGTCAGGTCATATAAATATAATCAATTCAAAGTTGCTCTACATTGTTCTGAGAAGGAATAAGATGGGAATAGAAAGCTTTTGTCAAGGGAAGCAGATGCGGTTTTTAATGGGACAAACTGCTGTGTAATATTCAACGTTTCTGTCTGCAGAAATGAATTCCATCAAGATAACTGACCTTATCAGTTATACATGGAGTTATAAGAGTTGACACAGGCCTTGAAAGTATTCAGAAAGTAATAAGTCTCAAGAATTAGCAAGACTATTGCATATGAGAAAAAGAATCAGTGGAAGAGATTTATAGATTTACTTGTTCTGCAAAGGATTTGATCTGAGACCCCTGTTGAAACTAAATCAACTACAGATGCATGTTAGCCCTTTAAAAATACACAAAAGGTGCAGGTGTGGCTGTGTGGTTAAAAGTTTGCTTCCCAACCACTTTGTACTGGATTCAGTTCCACTGTCTGGCACCTTGGGCAAGTGTTTTCAATTATAGCTTTGGTATTTGGTAGATTGAAACTGAAAGAAGCTCATTGTGTATATATCGTCATCATCGTCGTCATCGTTTAATGTCCGCTTTCCATGCTAGCATGGGTTGGACGATTTGACTGAGGACTGGTCAACCAGAAGGCTGCACCAGGCTCCAATCTGATCTAGCAGAGTTTCTACAGCTGGATGCTCTTCCTAATGCCAACCACTCCGAGAGTGTAGTGGGTACTTTCACGTGCCATTGACACGAGGGCCAGTCAAGCGGTACTGGCAATGGCCACGCTCAAATGTTGTTTTTTGCATGCCACCTGCACAGGAGTCAGTCCAGCAGTGCTGGCAACGACCTCACTCGAATGTTTTGTTCACATGTCACCGGCCACAAGTGCCAGTAAGGCGACACTGGTAATGATGACGCTGAAATGGTGCCTTTTATGTGCCACCAGCACAGAAGCCAGACCACTGCTCTGGCAGTGATCCTGCTTGGATTGTGCTGTTAGCGCTCCACTGGTACAGGTGCCAGTCATTGAATTTGGTTCAGTTACGATTTCACTTGCCCCAACAGGTCTTCTCAAGAGAACATCAAATAGAAGTCAGTTCCATACAGAATGGCTCTGAGAATTAAAGATTGTTGGCTCTGTCGAGAGCAAATCGTCTGAATTTACCACATCCATCTCTTTCAACAATGTCATGGAGTGACATTAGCATACTACTGTTTTATTATCTTTGAAAAATAAATACACTCACATTCTTTCAAAACACACTTCTGTGACATTTTGATTTGTATGGAGACATTGTTTCAGAATTCTAAATATTTTATCATCATATAATTTTTCACTAACATATTTGGTAAACAATCTTTCCTTTGTAGGTCTGCTTGCATATAGAACAGTGTGTAACCAAACATTTTTATACAAATATATATGACTTAAAACACATCAAGTTCTATAAAGCTTACTCATTTCCTCTAACATTATAATCTGAGGAAGCCACTCTAGACTGGGCATAATTCTCTGTATCATAAATATCAGATTTTCATAAATAAGATTATCCACAGGTGTGGCTGTGCAGTAACAAGTTTGCTTCCCATCCACATGGTTCCAGGTTCATTTCCAAAGCATGTCATCTTGAGCAAGTGTCTCTTCAGTCAGCCAAAGCTTCATGAGTGAAGATAGCTGAGAAAAACTACATACCTACATACATATATATATTAAAATAAAAACAACATTCAAACGTAGTCGTTGCCAGTGCCACCAGACTGTCTCCCATGCAGGTAGCACCTAAAACACCTTTGAGCGTGGCCATTGCTAGTACCGCCTGACTGGCCCTCGTGCTGGTGGCATGTAAAAGCACCCACTACACTCTCGGAGTGGTTGGCATTAGGAAGGGCATTCAGCTGTAGAAACTTTGCCAGATCAGATTGGAGCCTGGTGCAGCCATCTGGTGGTGGTGGTGGCGGCAGCAGCGGCAGCAGCGGCAGCAGCGGCAGCAGCGGCAGCAGCGGCAGCAGCGGCAGCAGCGGCAGCAGAGGCGGCGGCGGCGGCGGCGGCGGCGGCGGCGGCGGCGGCGGTGGTGGTGGTGGTTATGGTGGCGGTGGTGGTGGTGATGATGATGACGATGATGATGATGATGAGGATGATGATGATGGTGATGATGATGATGATGATATAGGGTGTGGTGAATAAATTGTCATCTAAATTATGCAAAAATGAAAATAAATCTAACATCTCATTTTAACAGATATTTTTACCAAAATTACACAAAAATATCCTGAAATACTAAAGAGTAAATTTATTCAATAAAATCGCCATTGGCTTCAACCACAGCCTCCAGATGAGTTTGGAATCTCCTGCAACTCTTCTGGATGGTCAGCTTGTTTAAGTTGGTGAATGCTGCCATAATCCTTGCCTTCAGTACATCTTTGGTGTTACAAGGAGTTTTGTTGGTCTATCACTCAACTGTGCCCCACACATAATAATCAAGGGAGTTGCAGAGTGGGGAGTTAGGTGGTCAGATATTAGGGGTGATGTGGTCGCATAAATTATCTGACATCCATGACTGGGTCCACCTGATTGTGTGGCATGATGCAGAGCCTTGTTGCCAAACATATGGCCCTTTAGCAACCACCCTTCTGACCCAGGGCAGCACTATTTCTTCTAGGCACTTGATGCAGGCCTCCACATTGAATCTGAGGCCGTATGGGAAGATGAATGGAAGCATAACATCGCCATCACTAGCAATCACTCCAAACACCATGATATTGACAGGATGTTTGATTTTTATCACTTTCAGTTCATGCACTGTCCTCAGATTGATGCCTAAATACTCTGAAATGTTCGTATTGACAACCACTTGACAACCGGTGTTGGTCTGTTTACATCCAATTGACTACGCAGTTTGGTAACAGAGACCAACTGAATAAGTACTAGGCTTGAGAAAAAAAAATAAATAAAAACACTGGGGTTGATTCATTCAACTAAAAGTTCTTTAAGGTGGTGCCCCAGCTTGGCCAGTCTATTGACTGAAACAAGTTGAAAAAGTAATATACCTACTAAAGCTGTGTATGTATTCAGATATACACTTATATACACAAAATGCAGGCATATGTGTGTGTCCATGTACATGACCACATACATGGCTGTCTGAGCTCATACACATGTGTACATGTGTGTGCATGTGTGTGTGTGTGTGTGTGTATTGTGTGTATCGAGTAAAACATAGTCTCTCAAGTCTCTTAACTATCAATAAAACTAACTTGTATTGTGATGCCCCATTGAACCTATACCAGTTGAATAAGACATTGTATATTAAACTACAAAGCTTTATGTAAAATTTATGTTAGCACAATGTATTCCATATTTAAATATTCCCATCTATCACATATGATGGGTACTAGAAATGCTGTGTAATAAACTGATAAGATTTTACAGTGTTCACAATACAATTTCTGAATTATGGTATATCAGATATGATGCTAGCTATATCAGTAACAACACAATAAATACTGTCTTTCTTTTGATAAGCAAGTTTACAAAATGTGTCACATGGATTTCCATCTATCAATGTCGCTTCAGTAGGTATGATTTATTATATATCAGAGGTTTTCAAGTGGGCTTTCATTTTATATCACCTGCCTTCGGCTTCATTCAAAAGAAAATTGCCTTAATATTTCAATTTAAAATGTGGGTTTTTGCACTTGAGGATAAATCTATATCTGACTTTTAAAACGGGATTGAATCTTCCAAACTCAGTTTGAAATCGTGATTGACAATAGTTACATTAAGAGTGTCATTGATGGAGGTTATACTTTACATTTATTGACATAAAGTATCACCCAGGATTTATTTGTTTTCTTGCCAACAAATTCCTTGACTATATTAAATCTAGTAAATACATTAATCCTTGAGAATATTCCATGTTGCTACGAACTAATGCAAGTAATTTCTGGCAAAAAGTTCGGATCACACAAAGTTACCTGACAAATTTAATTACTCTCTTGTGCAGTAACAATTAGTATTAATTCAATCAGTCTGAAACAAAAATTAGTACCATTACTAACTTTGCATATTTTAACTGATTAATCCACTTCATAGGGTATCCATTATACAGAGATGTATGATTAATGAATTACTTCAGGGCTGGAGTTAGAATCATACAATAAAAGCCTTTTGGGATTTAGGAAAAATTTGCAGAAACTACACCAAAAATAAATATTCTCAAAACAATATGAAGCATTATTTAGATTTCCTTTTGCACAGAAAATATCACAAATGCACATAAATCAACACTTCTAATCAACAGTTAGCTTTTATAGTTTAACAGCTAATGGTTCAAGAGAAAAATCTAAGTGCTACTAAAAATGCAATTTTATTGAATGCCCCATATAGGGATTTAAATCTATCCTCATTGTCAAATTAATGTCTACTTTTCCATGCTTGCCTGGGTCAGACAGAATTCATTCAGGTGGATTTTCTACAGTTAGATGATCGTCCTGTAGTCAATCCTTACCGGTTTCCAAGTGGAATGCCTTCTTAGCTGGTAGGAACAGATTCACGTCAAAGAGTAATGATCACCTAGACTGCTATCCAGATAATATCATCTGTAAATGAAGATATATCACAATGAACATCATGTATCAATGTCTAAGTTCTGCTGCACCACATGGCGCCTCATGGCAAAGACTCCTCTCCTCCACATTCCAGAAGATCACCATTCCTATCCTCGTAGTTCCTGTCATGCACTGTTAACAATGTCTGGCAAGGAAGGTAACTCTCTATCTATAAAAGAGCCTGTATAACATCTCAGAAAACCAGACCAAGTAAAGTGATATTTCTTATTTCTTTATTGCACACAAGGGGCTAAACATAGAGGGGACAAACAAGGACAGACAAATGGATTAAGTCGATTACATCGACCCCAGTGCATAACTGGTACTTAATTTATCGACCCCAAAAGGATGAAAGGCAAAGTCGACCTCGGCGGAATTTGAACTCAGAACATAATGGCAGACAAAATACCACTAAGCATTTCACCCAGCATGCTAACGTTTCTGCCAGCTCACCACCTTGAAGTGATATTTCTACAAAGCCTGACATGTTTCCATGGAAGTGTGGCAGCAAACAACACTGCTTGTGTGATGGTGATGCTTGATTACAACCATTGTGCAATGACAAGACAAGAACACACATGCATAGCTTCTGTCAACCAAGTCCACTGTAAGAGCTTTCATCAGCCTGTGGCTATTATAGATAACACTTGCCAAAAGTGGGACTAAACTTGAAATCAAGTGGTTGAAGAGCAAAACCGAACATCAATTCAGCAACAAGATCAAATTGGTGGTGGTGGTGGTGGTGGTGATGATGATGATGGTGGTGGTGGTGGTGGTGGTGGTGGTGGTGGTGGTGGTGGTGGTGGTGGTGATGGTGGTGCTGATGATGATGATGATGATGGTGGTGGTGATGATGATTTGCAATGGACTTCCACACAGTTTCCATCAACCAAACTTGTTTGCAAGGCACTGGTCGTGTCAGGGACATAGTAGATGACACTTGCCCAAGAGGTCATGCAGTGGGACTGAACTTGAAACCACATGGTCACACGCAAAGCAAGCGTCTTAGCCGCACAAAGCTGAAATACAGGATGACTTCTGAAGATGAAAATTCAAGGAA